>NC_084758.1:23995936-24015936 GCF_033978785.1 Entelurus aequoreus
GGCAACGCAACAACATTCAGACAGGCTGTATTGTGCCGCACCTGGCCGTTGTCCATGACCATGACCTTGCTGCAGTTCATCACCGTGTTGAGGCGGTGGGCGATGATGAGGCGCGTGCAGCTGCCAAATTCACAGCGAATGGTCTCTTGGATGAGGCCGTCGGTCTCGGTGTCGATGGCCGCCGTCGCCTCGTCCAGCACCAGGATCTGGGAGGATGCAGCCAATGGACAAGAATGGGTCATTTGAGGAGGTTTTGGCAATATTCAGTACTATATTTTTCGGACTATAAGTCGCAGTTTTTTTCATAGTTTGGCCGGGGGTGCGACTTATACTCAGGAGCGACTTATGTGTGAAATTATTAACACATTAGCGTAAAATATCAAATAATATTATTTAGCTCCTAAATATTAGCTCCTATAAAATTTCATGGGATTTAGCGATTAGGAGTGACAGATTGTTTGGTAAACGTATAGCATGTTCTATATGTTATAGTTATTTGAATGACTCTTACCATAATATGTTACGTTAACATACCAGGCACGTTCTCAGTTGGTTATTTATGCCTCATATAACGTACACTTATTCAGCCTGTTGTTCACTATTCTTTATTTATTTTAAATTGCCTTTCAAATGTCTATTCTTGGTGTTGGGTTTTATCAAATAAATTCCCCAAAAAAATGCGACTTATATATGTTTTTTCCTTCTTTATTATGCATTTTCGGCCGGTGCGACTTATACTCCGGTGCGATTTATACTCCGAAAAATACGGTAATTGATACTGAAAACTACTTATTTTGCGGTGGACATGAGGACCTAATACTACTTTTTTTTTTTTTTAGTGCGTTCAAACAATTTTTAAAAAAAGCATTTAATTAATTCGGATCTGTAATTAATCTCTTTTTTAATCTCGCCTAAAAAGTGCTGAAAAAAGCCCTCAATCTGAGGTATTTTCATTTAAATTCAATACATTATTATAATGTAGGGCTGTCAAATTATTAAATCAGATTAAATACATTTTGGAATTTGGATGAATCATGATTAGGGATGTTTGATAATGGCTTTTTGTCGATATCCGATATTCCGATATTGTCCAACTCTTTAATTACCGATACCGATATCAACCGATATCAACCGATACCGATATATACAGTCGTGTAATTAACACATTATTATGCCTAATTTGGACAACCAGGTATGGTGAAGATAAGGTCCTTTTTAAAAAAATAAAACATAAATAAAATAAGATAAATAAATTAGAAACATTTTCTTGAATAAAAAAAGAAAGTAAAACCATATAAAAACAGTTACATAGAAACTAGTAATATATACAGTCGTGTAATTAACACATTATTATGCCTAATTTGGACAACCAGGTATGGTGAAGATAAGGTCCTTTTTTAAAAAAAATTAATAAAATAAAATAAGATAAATAAATTAGAAACATTTTCTTGAATAAAAAAAGAAAGTAAAACAATATAAAAACAGTTACATAGAAACTAGTAATTAATGAAAATGAGTAAAATTAACTGTTAAAGGTTAGTACTATTAGTGGACCAGCAGCACGCACAATCATGTGTGCTTACGGACTGTATCCCTTGCAGACTGTATTGATATATATTGATATATAATGTAGGAAACAGAATATTAATAACAGAAAGAAACAACCCTTTTGTGTGAATGAGTGTAAATGGGGGAGGGAGGTTTTTTGGGTTGGTGCACTAATTGTAAGTGTATCTTGTGTTTTTTATGTTGATTTAATGAAAAAAAACAAAAAACGATACCGATAATAAAAAAAACGATACCGATATTTTCCGATATTACATTTTAAAGCATTTATCGGCCGATATTATCGGACATCTCTAATCATGATTAATCACATTTTGGAATTTGGATGAATCATGATTAATCACAGGTGATTACTTACTTGAATCATTAAAAGAAGACCCCAATATTTGTACACAAATGCAATTTTATTGCGAGAATGTCATCCAGGATCGGTTTGAAACGTTTTACTTGAAAGCATGTCATTTATTTGCACAAAACCTAAAGTTCTTTCAGGTTGTATTTTCCAGTCGGAGTCTTCTCATTCATTTTTGTACCGACGTGTGCATTGAACTAATAACTGACCGTATAGCGCAGGGGTCCCCAAACTACGGCCACGCAGGCCGGATCCGGCACGTCAGCGTCCAAAATCCGGCCCACAGGAAGTCCCTTTATTTATTTTAATTTTTTTTTAAATTTTTTCATCTGTCCTTTGTACTCCATTTTCTACCGCTTGTTACTCTCGGTGTCTCCTAGCCGCTCAGGTAAATCATATTGTCTAAAAATGCAATTTCCCATCGATAACGTGACATCATCGCGCTCGGAAAAAAAAAAAAAAAAAAAAAAAAAAAAAAAAATTATATATTATATATATATATATATATATATATATATATATATATATATATATATATATATATATATATATATATATATATATATACACACAGCCCGGCCCCCGGCCAAATTTTTTTAACCCACTGCGGCCCCCGAGTCAAAAAGTTTGGGGACCCCTGGTATAGCGGTTTAGGTAAAAGAGCTTTAACAGAGGAAAATAAATTGCATGATTAATCTAAGTGTGTTCATGATTAATGCAATATTTTTTTGTCCGTAATTAAGTAGTCGCCAGAAAAAAGGGTGGAAATAGAGCTTAGGAAAACCAGGAAATCTGGAAAATCCTGGAATTTTTTGGAACTTGGATAGTTTGAATTTCCAGAATGGTGGAATGAGTTGAAGCTGGAATGGTTTGAATCGTTTGAAAAATGTGCAAATGGTGGCAGTTTGAAAAATGGCCAATTCATTTTGAATGGGAAAAATGTCATGGAAAACATGGAATTCTGGGAAATCTGTGAATTTTTTTGAATTTGTCAAGGGAAAGCCCGTGATTTCCGAATAGGCTGAACAGTTTGAAGTTGGAACGGTTTGAATCGGGTGAAAAATGTGGAAGGTAGAGCATGCCAAAATCTGAAGAAGATGAAGTTGAATAAATGTATGAATTTTGGTGTAGAAAACCATAAGTGTGAATGCTTTGGAGCATTCACACAATTATTTAACGCAAAAGATAAGTGCAACTTTTGGCTCTCAGGAGGTTAAAGGCCTACTGAAACCCACTACTACCGACCGCAGTCTGATAGTTTATATATCAATGATGAAATCTTAACATTGCAACACATGCCAATGCGGCTGGGTTAACTTATAAAGTGCAATTTTAAATTTCCCGGAAAATATCCGGCTGAAAACGTCTCGATATGATGACGTTTGCGCGTAACGTCACGGATTGAGCAGAAGTATTGGGACACCATTGTGTCCCAATACAAACAGCTCCGTTTTCATCGCAAAATTCCACAGTATTCTGGACATCTGTGTTGGTGAATCTTTTGCAATTTGTTTAATGGACAATGAAGACAGCAAAGAAGAAAGCTGTAGGTGGGAAGCGGTGTATTAGCGGCTGGCTGCAGCAACACAACCAGGAGGACTTTGAGTTGGATAGCAGACGCGCAGCTTTGGCTTCCAAACATTTGATCGCTTGCCCGTCCGTGCGTGCCGCTATGTGCATGTCACGTACGTAACTTTGGGGAAATATATGTGCTGTATGAACTTTGCGGAGGTGAACGGTACTTTGGGCTGTGGGATTGAGTGTGTTGTGCGGGTGTTTGAGTTGTATTGACGGGTTATATGGACGGGAGGGGGGAGGTGTTTGTTATGCGGGATTAATTTGTGGCATATTAAATATAAGCCTGGTTGTGTTGTGGCTAATAGAGTATATATATGTCTTGTGTTTATTTACTGTTTTAGTCATTCCCAGCTGAATATCAGGTCCCACCCGCCTCTCACAGCATCTTCCCTATCTGAATCGCTTCCACTGCCCTCTAATCCTTCACTCTCACTTTCCTCATCCACAAATCTTTCATCCTGGCTCAAATTAATGGGGTAATCGTCGCTTTCTCGGTCCGAACCGCTCTCGCTGCTGGTGTAAACAATGGGGAAATGTGAGGAGCCTTTCAACCTGTGACGTCACGCTACTTCCGGTACAGGCAAGGCTTTTTTTTTTTATCAGCGACCAAAAGTTGCGAACTTTATCGTCGATGTTCTCTACTAAATCCTTTCAGCAAAAATATGGCAATATCGCGAAATGATCAAGTATGACACATAGAATGGATCTGCTATCCCCGTTTAAAAAAGAAAATCTCATTTCAAGTAGGCCTTTAAAGTTTGCTGCTTGAGTCCAACAGCTGCAGTTATAATGCCTTCCACTAGGGGGCATTGTTATCTCATACTAAGCAACACCAGTACTGGGCAGCTTGAAAAAAAAAGAATCCTGACTCTAATACAAAAAGGTTCCTTGAGCAATGGGCTAATGTGTAATACAATACTACAATCAGCACCTTGCTGTTGCGCAGTAGAGCTCTGGCCACGCAGATGAGCTGCCGTTCGCCCACTGAGAAGTTCTCCCCGTTCTCCGTCACCTCGGAGTAGAGGGAGTGAGGCAGTTGGCTGACCTGATGAGGGTTCACATTCATACAATGAAATCTCCCGGTCTCTATTGCCATGATTGCACGAAGTTGTCGTGACCTACCATGTCTTTAATATGAGTCTTCTCCAGCGCCTCCCATATTTGTGAGTCCGAGTACTGATCCCACGGGTCTAAATTGGTCCTGTTGTAAAACCAGTCCATCAAAAAAACTAGCACATATAAATATTATTCCACGCGGTCTCACCTAACAGTGCCGATGAAGAGCACCGGCTCTTGAGGGATGATGGCCAGCTTGCTGCGCAGGTCGTCCAACCCGATCCGGGCGATATCAACCCCGTCAATGATGATGGAGCCTCTCGCCAGTTCCACCAGTCTGAACAGAGCCAGACCCAGAGAGGACTTCCCTGCATCGAAAAAAAAGGTCTCAGTATGAGGCGCGAGTGAGATGGATGCATTTAAACGCAAAGAGAGGGAAGCACCTGATCCCGTGCGGCCCACGATGCCGATGGTGTCCTCGGGCTGCACGGTGAAGGTCAGGCCCTTCAGCACCAGAGGCAGATTGTCACGGTAGCGCATGTCCACGTTCTGGAAGGTAATCTTTCCCTCCTGAGGCCAGGAGAGGGCGGGAGCATCTGACGGGCTGCTTTTGCACGGAGCTTCGCTTTCCAGCGTCTGAGACGAATAATGCAGAAGTGGATGTTATAAATGTAAGCATCTGTGTCATTTTCCTGGACATGGAGGACAAGGTCTCCTAATCCAAAAAAAAGTACAATATAACAAATTAGGAAAAACCTGGTTAGGAGACCGGCAAGATGTTATTTAACATGTGTTAACAAAAAGGTGTGTATTAGGGGTGCTCAAAACATTTATTTAGATCCAAATAACAATAAAAACCATCTAGTGGACATCAAGAGTAATTCAGGTCAATGACCTTGAATTATGCGCTGAATGCATGAGTACCGTATTTTTCGGACTATAAGTCGCAGTTTTTTTCATACTCAGGAGCGACTTATGTGTGAAATTATTAACACATTAGCGTAAAATATCAAATAATATTATTTAGCTCATTCACGTAAGAGACTAGACGTATAAGATTTCATGGGATTTAGCGATTAGGAGTGACAGATTGTTTGGTAAACGTATATCATGTTCTATATGTTATAGTTACTTGAATGACTCTTACCATAATATGTTACATTAACATACCAGGCACGTTCTCAGTTGGTTATTTATGCCTCATATAACGTACACTTATTCAGCCTGTTGTTCACTATTCTTTATTTATTTTAAATTGCCTTTCAAATGTCTATTCTTGGTGTTGGCTTTTATCAAATACATTTCCCCAAAAAATGCGACTTATACTCCAGTGCGACTTATATATGTTTTTTTCTTTTTTATTATGCATTTTCGTCCGGTGCGACTAATACTCCGGAGCGACTTATACTCCGAAAAATACGGTACACAGCATTTACATATATGACCCAATGCAAACAACCTTCCCTAGTCATGGTGCAAAAAAAACCTAATCCAACCAACACAAACTGTCAACAGACATGGTCACACATAACACAACCTGCTCACTGGACTTTGTGGACATGAAAAAAAAATGTCAATGCACCATACAAAATTTAAAATGACACCCATTTAAATCTATTACAAGAAATGATGGGAAAAATGCAAAACAATCGCCACACTTACTTTACTTTACACACTTACTTTGCTTACTTTCACATACATCCGATTATACTAAATATTAATTATATATCCATTATATGAATATTATATGTACACATACAGTCGTGGTCAAAAGTTTACATACACTTGTAAAGAACATAATGTCATGGCTGTCTTGAGTTTCCAATAATATCTACAACTTTTATTTTTTGTGATAGAGTGATTGGAGCACATACTTGTTGGTCACAAAAATCATACATGAAGTTTGGTTCTACTATGAATTTATTTTTGCTTCATCTGACCACAGAACTTTCCTCCAGAATGTATTATCTTTGTCCATGTGATGTCAGATGAAACAAAAATTGAGCTGTTTGCCCACAATACCCAGCAATATGGTTGGAGGAGAAAAGGTGAGGCCTTTAATTCCAGGAACACCATTCCTACCGTCAAGCATGGTGGTGGTAGTATTATGTTCTGGGACAGTTTTGCTGCCAATGGAACTGGTGCTTTACAGAGAGTAAATGGGACAATGAAAAAGGAGGATTACCGTATTTTCCGCACTATAAAGCGCACCGGATTATAAGGCGCACCTTCAATGAATGGCATATTTCAAAACTTTGTTCATATATAAAGCGCACCGGATTATAAGGCGCACCTATGCATCTATTAGGTGGAGCTGCGCTAAAGGGAATGTCAACAAAACAGTCATATAGGTCAGTCAAACTTTATTAATAGATTACAAACCAGCGTTCTCACAACTCTGTTCACTCCCAAAATTAATAAACAGCTGATTTACTCGTGTTACGGTAAATCAAACGTTAGTGCAATCACAATATAGTAACACTCGAAATATTGATATATTGTTATTGCTCTGCACTAACTCAACGTTGCTCAAACGTTAATGTCACCCAACACAACACACAAAATAAACATGTAAAGTTCACTTTATGGAGTTATTCCTCATCCACGAATCGCTCGAATTCTTCTTCTTCAGTGTTCGAATTAAACAATTGGGCGAATACGGCATCCAAAATGTCCGGCTCCGTCTCGTCGAAGTCGTCATTAATCGAGTCAGTGTCGCTGCTGTTGTCTAGCAGTTCAGTGACAATTCCTGCCTTCCTGAAAGCTCGGACCACAGTCGAGACTGACATATCAGCCCAGGCATTTACGATCCACTGGCAGATAGTGGCGTTTGTCGTCCGGCGCTGTCTCCCCGTCTTGGTGAACGTGTGTTCGCCTTCTGTCATCCGTGTTCTACTGCGTGACTGATCGCTTTGAGTTTAAAATCTGCGTCGTAAGCGTGTCTCTTAATAGGAGCGCTTCTTCTTCTACGGGGAAAAAGAAATTGGCGGCTGTTTACCGTAGTTGCGAGACCTAAACTTTATGAAAATGAAGTTTAGGTTTGTTGTGGCTCAATATTGGTCCATATATAAGGCGCACCGGATTATAAGGCGCACTGTCAGCTTTTGACAAAATTGGAGGGTTTTAGGTGTGCCTTATAGTGCGGAAAATACGGTACCTCCAAATTCTTCCGGACAACCTAAAATCATCAGCCCGGAGGTTGGGTCTTGGCCGCAGTTGGGTGTACCAACAGGACAATGACCCCAAACACACGTCAAAAGTGGTAAAGGAATGGCTAAGTCAGGCTAGAATTAAGGTCGTACAATATCCTTCCCAAAGTCCTGACTTAAAAGCTGAAGAAACAAGTCCAATATCAGAAAACCAACAAATTTAGCTGAACTGCACCAATTTTGTCAAGAGGAGTGGTCAAAAATTCAAGCAGGCCCCGTTTCAGCCACACTAAACCAGCGTTTAAGGCCACCCTCCTCGGACACGGGTAAGTGCACCGTCTATTTCTTGAATCTCCGGTTCTTAGCTATGTATGGACTCATTGATTGTTTACAAACTGAGTTCGGAGAGGAAGTGGAGTCAGAAAGACCGCGCCCCACACAGGAAGTGACGTCGAAAGAATGCGCCACAGCCAGCTTCATAACAACCGGAGCTAACCACTGGAAAGATGGCGGCGAGTCATCCAGACATGCCCGTGTTTCTCCTTCTTCTACATGTACAGACGCTTGTGGAAATTACACATGAATACCTTAAGAGAAGAAAACTCACGATTGCAGCTATTTCGGATACAACACTTTTAAGATGGCAAGAGAACTTTCGAAAGTCCAGGTCAACTTACCGAAAAACTTTGTCCATTTGTCGAAGGAGAGACAACGAGAATGCGTGGATTGGATAAACAAGGTAGCGTGTGCTTTGTATTACCTGGCCGACTAGTGAAGACTACGGAAAACATTGAATGCATTTGGACTGGCAAAGCAGACTGTATCAGTTACTGTCCGCCATGTATGTCGCGGACTCAACGTCTAGGTCCAGAGTATATAAAGTCACCAAAAAGGAATGGACAATGAAGATGAAGGCAAAAGAGTGAGGAGTGTCCTGACCAGAAATCTAGATCCCTAGATTAATTGTTGTAAAATGTTCTTTATCACGTTTATTTTCACATGTCCATTAAAGATTTGATTAATTTATGATGGCTCAGGTATGATTCACTACAATAGGGCCCCGCAGCGCACTGGATTCCAGTTGGACCCTGACTTAAACTAATTGAAAAACTTATTCGGGTGTTACCATTTAGTGGTCAATTGTACGGAATATGTACTTTACTGTGCAATCTACTAATAAAAGTTTCAATCAATCAATCAAAAAGTTAATTGAAATACCACAACACTAGATATTTTTCAGATAAATTAAATTTAATTCAAGAACTTGCACACAAAGCAACACTGGAGGTGACTATGACGTGCGCCTTTCCTGCGCATGCGTACTAGTTTACGTTGCGCCGGCAGACGGGGGGGGGGGGGGGGGGGAAGAAGGGTCTTAAACGACCATTGTGTGTGTGTGGACAAGGATAAGGTTAGGTGGGATTTACCCTGGATAACCTTCGCCGGCTTATTGTAGAAGGAGCCTAAGACAACACCGTCACCTTCCCGCGGCAAAATAAAGAATGATTTTCCTAAAAAATACTTTTAAATGGATCGGTGCCTACTGTGTCCGGCAATAGACCATTTAGTAAGACAACATAATCCATTATTACGTTAGCAATGTAGCTCATAGCTTAGCTTATTGTTTACAAGGAGTCGAAGCAGCAGTGCAGTGGACTTATTAACATGATAAGAATAGAAAACCATGTTATTGTCCATATACACATGTATATGTCCAGGATCTAGCATTGGAGAGATACATACTCTGTAGAGGTTTAACCTGAGCGTACAGTACCAGACTTGCAGCTGGGCTTCCTTCCTTTCCCTCCTCCGCCCGCATAGTCTCCTCGTCGTGCCGACGACAAACCACGGTGAGCCACGCTGGTACCGCAATATCATCTGAGATGTTTTCAATCAATCAATCAATCAATGTTTATTTATATAGCCCTAAATCACAAGTGTCTCAAAGGGCTGCACAAGCCACAACGACATCTGCGGTTCAGTGCCCACATAAGGGCAAGGAAAAACTCACAACCCAGTGGGACGTCGATGAGAATGACTATGAGAAACGTTGGAGAGGACCGCAGATGTGGGTAACCCCCCCGCCCCCTCTAGGGGAGACCAGATGCAATGGATGTCGAGTGGGTCTAACATAATATTGTGAAAGTCCAGTCCATAGTGGATCTAACATAATATGGGTTATGGGTTATACTTGTATAGCGCTTTTCTACCTTCAAGGTACTCAAAGCGCTTTGACACTATTTCCACATTTACCCATTCACACACACATTCACACACTGATGGCGGGAGCTGCCATGCAAGGCGCTAACCAGCAGTCATCAGAGGCAAAGGGTGAAGTGTCTTGCCCAAGGACACAACGGACGTGACTAGGAAGGTAGAAGGTGGGAATTGAACCCCAGTAACCAGCAACCCTCCGATTGCTGGCACAGCCACTCTATCAACTTCGCCACGCCGTCCCCTAATAATAGTGAGAGTCCAGTCCATAGTGGGGCCAGCAGGAGACCATCCCGAGCGGAGACGGGTCAGCAGCGCAGAGATGTCCCCAACCGATACACAGGCGAGCGGTCCACCCCGGGTCCCGACTTTGGACAGCCAGCACTTCATCCATGGCCATCCATGGTTTTGTTGTGGTGAAAGTCACTTAAAACAGATGGCTGGTGATGGTCACCAATGTCCGTAAGGTCCGAAAGTGCAAAATAAAAGCTAAAAAACTACAAAACATGGCTGCCGGTTCGGGGACTAAGGTTTACTCAGCGTGAAGGGGTGTGGTGAGGAGGGGTTCATTCGCATCTACTGTAAAAACACCCCCTCTCAAAACTACTTATTTTAATGGAGGGCCAAAAAGTAGCTTGAAGATGGTATGTAAAACATAATCGATGCAAATATTTCACCAAACAAACCATTACATGTTATGTAAACCACAAGGAAGTGTTTTAAATATCCATCCATCCCTCCATCTTCTTCTGTGTATCCGAGGTCAGGTCGCGGGGGCAGCAGCCTAAGCAGGGAAGTCCAGACTTCCCTCTCCCCAGCCACTTCGTCCAGCTCCTCCAGGTGGATCCCGAGGTGTTCCCAGGCCTGCCGGGAGACATAGTCTTCCCGACGTGTCCTGGGTCTTCCCCGTGGCCTACTACCGCTCGGAGGCGTTCGGGTGGCATTCTGACCAGATGCCCGAACCACCTCATCTGGTTCCTCTCAATCAATCAATCAATCAATCAATCAATGATTGATGACCATAGGTGAGGATGGGAACGTAGATCGACCGGTAAATTGAGAGCTTTGCCTTCCGGCTCAGCTCCTTCTTCACCACAACGGATCGATACAGCGTCCGCATTACTGAAGACGCCGCACCGATCCGCCTGTCGATCTCACGATCCACTCTTCCCTCACTCGTGAACAAGAGTCCGAGGTAATTGAACTCCTCTACTTGGGGCAGAGTCTCCTCCCCAACCCGGAGATGGCACTCCACCCTTTTCCGGGCGAGAACCATGGACTCGGACTTGGAGGTGCTGATTCTCATATAAATATAGAACATAAATTATAATATGACCCCTTCAAGGAAGGCAGGATTGTTTCACAAACATCTTCGCAACGCCTCCACGGTTTGACTTCAAATTTTCAAGAATTATGCAGATCCCAAATACACAACAGGTAAGACAAGTTCGTTTTGCATAATAGAGCCTCTATAAAACTTAGCAGCTAAGCAATATGATATTGTACTTCTTTTGTTCAGCCCTCTATGGTTTCTGTTTAGCTTGCTGCCACGCAAAACTTAGCAACAGAGTTATCATTTAGAATAAACTGCAGAGAATAGATCAGCATCCAATCCAGTTTCCATTAGCATGTATACTAAATATACACTATATTGCCAAAAGTATTTGGCCACCCATCCAAATGATCAGAATCAGGTGTCCTAATCATTTGGCCCGGCCACAGGTGTATAAAATCAAGCACTTAGGCTTGGTGACTGTTTCAACAAACATTTGTGAAAGAATGGGCCGCTCTCAGTGATTTCCAGCGTTATAGGATGCCACCTGTGCAACAAATCCAGTCGTGAAATTTCCTCGCTCCTAAATAGTCCAAAGTCAACTGTGGGTTTTATTATAAGAACATGGAAGAGTTTGGGAACAACAGCAACTCAGCCACCGAGTGGTAGGCCACGTAAACTGACAGAGAGGGCTCAGCGGATGCTGAAGCGCATATTGCAAAGAGGTCGCCGACTTTCTGCACAGTCAGTTGCTACAGAACTCCAAACTTCATGTGACCTTCCAATTAGCCCACGCACAGTACGCCGAGAGCTTCATGGAATGGGTTTCCATGGCCGAGCAGCTGCATCTAAGGCATACATCACCAAGTCCGATGCAAAGCGTCGGTTGCAGTGGTGTAAAGCATGTCGCCACTGGACTCTAGAGCAGTGGTTCTTAACCTTGTTGGAGGTACCGAACCCCACCAGTTTCATATGCGCATTCACCGAACTCTTCTTTAGTGAAAAATAAAAAAAAATTTTTTTTCAAATTCAAGAAAAAGTTATGTTTTTTTTACTGGTGCACAAAATGAACTGTGCATGAACATCACCTTGTTCAAAGAACAAAACCAACACAGTGCATGAACTCACAACAAATTACACACCTTACACACATTACCATGAATTGATTAAATAATATTATTCGGGTGTTACCATTTAGTGGTCAATTGTACGGAATATGTACTGTACTGTGTAAACTGTACTGTTTCATATAATGTATTCTCTTCCTTTGCAATCTACTAGTAAATGTTTCAATTGATCAATCAAACAACCTGCAAATCAGATGCAAAATTAGAGGGAACATTGTTTGGGGGTATCCATAATACGCCGATAGGGAGAAGTTTTTATTTATACAATAAGTCGGATGTGTCTTTACCTCCGCCGAACCCCTAGGGTTCGATCGAACCCCGGTTAAGAACCACTGCTCTAGAGCATTCGAGACGCCTTCTCTGGAGTGATGAATCACCTTTTTAGATCTGGCAATCTGATGGACGAGTCTGGGTTTGGAGGTTGCCAGGAGAACGGTACATTTCGGACCGCATTGTGCCGAGTGTGAAATTTGGTGGAGGAGGAATTATGGTGTGGGGTTGTTTTTCGGGAGTTGGGCTTGGCTCCTTAGTTCCAGTGAAAGGAACTTTAAATGCTCCAGGATACCAAAACATTTTGGACAATTCCATGCTCCCAACCTTGTGGGAACAGTTTGGAGCGGGCCCCTTCCTCTTCCAACATGACTGTGCACCAGTGCACAAAGCAAGGTCCATAAAGATATGGATGACAGAGTCTGGTGTGGATGAACTTGACTGGCCTGCACAGAGTCCTGACCTGAACCCGATAGAACAGGGGTCACCAACCTTTTTGAAACCAAGAGCTACTTCTTGGGTACTGATTAATGCGAAGGGCTACCAGTTTGATACACACTTAAATAATTTGCCAGAAATAGCCAATTTGCTCAATTTACCTTTAACTCTATGTTATTATTAATAATTAAGGATATTTATCTTTGTGGAAACACTGATCATCTTAATGATTTCTCACAATAAATATATATAGAAACAGATAAATATCAATATGCAACACTTCATTTTTATATTTTCTCTAAGTGCACATTTTTCAAATTGAACATTTTCAAATGATCACTTCTAAGACAGTCTTGTGAAATCACAATATTCCATTTTAGCTAGCTAGCCACTAACATTTTTTAACAAATCATGAATTACTTTGCACGATGTTTGTACAAATAATAACTCATGTAAAATACAAAAGTCAACTCTCAAATTTTTAAATAAATCATGTCACATTTTGAACTGGACACCAAATCTGTTATCTGTTTCTTTGTCAGTTAGTGAAGACCAAGTCTTTAAAATATTTTCTTGGATTTTCAAATTCTATTTGAGTTTTGTCTCTCTTAGAATTAAAAATGTCGAGCAAAGCGAGACCAGCTTGCTAGTAAATAAATACAATTTAAAAAATAGAGGCAGCTCACTGGTAAGTGCTGCTATTTGAGCTATTTTTAGAACAGGCCAGCGGGCTACTCATCTGGTCCTTACGGGCTACCTGGTGCCCGCGGGCACCGCGTTGGTGACCCCTGCGATAGAACATCTTTGGGATGAATAAGAACGGAGACTAAGAGCCAGGCCAACATCGGTGTGTGACCTCACCAATGCGCTTTTGGAAGAATAGTGGTAAATTCCTATAAACACACTCCGCAACCTTGTGGACAGCCTTCCCATAAGAGTTGAAGCTGTAATAGCTGCAAAAGGTAGGACCGACATCATATAGAACCCTATGGGTTAGGAATGGGATGCCACTTCAAGTTCATATGTGAGTCAAGGCAGGTGGCCAAATACTTTTGGCAATATAGTGAATAAGTGAATTAAAAAAGGAGATCACTTTGCATGTTTAACCAACTGAACTTTTTTAAATCCCCCCACCTCCCCAGACGAACGCATTTTGCCGGCATAACAACAACGTCACTCCAAAGTGTGTCGCATTCGTTGCTAGAATAGCAAAGCCTTTTCTCTATTCAACTATTGCAGCATTTAGAGTGACAAGTCCGCTAAAAGGTGTTGTTCATTGTTGTTATTGCCAGGCCCTGCTCGGCTGCTGCTAGGGGCTAGCTCATAACAGGCTAGCCGCTGCTAGCTAGCGGAGAGTAGCCTCTTCGCTCGGCAACTTTCCCTTAAAACTGACTTTTTGATGCACACCGTGGAGGGTCGTCTCACCTCTTTCTGTTTGGGATCTTGCGGATAAACATCCGGAGGCCCGAGCCGGGGCCGCTTTAGTGGCCGGTGTTCGTAGCTGAGTATTCCAAAGGCAGCCATCATCCAGCGGCATCACAGCCAGACCTCCGCTACGCTCAGCACTACCATAAGCACTTCCGGTAGGATCCCGGCGCTTCAAAATAAAATGATTATTAGTTGATCAAGGACCACCAAAATGTATATAAAAATCCTTTATTCTCTATGACATTTATATAACATTTCTACATCGTCATTTCAAATTAGCATGAAATGTGAACGCTCATACATAAATACAACTGATAAAATAGTATTTTGAAGAATGATGTGAATAATCATCAACCTGTATTTTATGTGTATGAGAATCAATGAACTCCAGTAGCACAAGACCCAACAGAGATGTTCATATAAGAAATAAATCAATAGAAGCCTTGAATGATTTGAGAGAAGACATAAAGACACAAAAATGGGGACGGCGTGGTGCTGTTGGGGGAGTGGCCGTGCCAGCAACCTGAGGGTTCCTGGTTCAATCCCCACCTTCTATTAACCTCGTCACGCCCGTCGTGTCCTTGAGCAAGACACTTCACCCTTGCTCCTGATGGGTCGCGGTTAGGCCCTTGCATGGCAGCTCCCGCCATCAGTGTGTGAAGGTGTGTGTGAATGGGTGAATGTACAAGTATAACCCATTTATCATTTAAAAATGGGATGAAGTGTACAAAGACGTTGTGAATAATTCCCATGACTCATTTATAAATACAGTCGTGGTAAAATACAATAGTAAAATATACTGTATCTTAAAAGAAGTGCATAATATATCACCTAAAATACTTAAATATAATAAATAAATGAAAAATGTATAAAACAAGAAATAAAAACGACCAAGATAACCTGTCTAACCATATATATATATATATATATATATATATATATATATATATATATATATATATATATATATATATATATATATATATATATATATATATATATATATATATGTCTTAATTAGATTATCCAAAAAAATAGTGCTCGATACCGTGGTAGAGCGTAATATGTATGTGTAGGAAAAAAATCACAAGACTATTTAATCTCTACAGGCCTGTTTCATGAGGGGTTTCCTCAATCCTCAGGAGATTCTCCTGAGGATTGAGTATATATATATATATATATATATATATATATATATATATATATATATATATATATATATATATATATATATATATATATATATATATATATATATATATACATGTATATGTATGTATATATACATGTATATGTATGTATATATACATGTATATGTATGTATATATACATGTATATGTATATATATGTGAGAGACCATTTTAAAGACCTTGGAAAATTGTAAGGAATAAAAATAATATATATGTATATACAAAAATAAATACAGTAATTATTTATTACACTATAATACAATCTCTGGAAAAACTGATGGAATCCTCAGACTTGGAGAGGATTTTAATTCACTTGTTAAATGGTGTAGAACAAAAGCCGATAACAGACGTGACACAAGACTATAGTCATTTCAAATATCAAATTTCACTAAAAGAAATCAATAAAATGAATTGTGGTTGTTGGTAACAGTTTTAGTTTTAGATCAAGCAAAGTAAAATTAAAATATGGAATTAATCGCTCAATCCTGAGGAAAGAATTATGGAATCACCATTTATGTTTTAATTTCCAAAACTAACACCTGCACCAGATTAAATCTGTCCAGTAGTCTACAGTTCACACCTTGGAGAGCTGTTGCACCAGGTGGATTGACATGAATCATG
Organism: Entelurus aequoreus; assembly: GCF_033978785.1. Lineage (NCBI taxonomy): Eukaryota > Metazoa > Chordata > Actinopteri > Syngnathiformes > Syngnathidae > Entelurus > Entelurus aequoreus. The sequence continues at coordinate 24,012,199 of NC_084758.1, forward strand.
GCCCCAACATGCGAGATTTCAACTGAAACAAAGAAGAGGATTATCAAACTTCTTCACGCAGTGTTGCAAAAGATTTGGATTGTTCAGTCAGCTGAGTCTGAAGTCTGGACCACGTACAAACAACGCGGGAAGGTTGTAAAAGGCAAGTAGACCAAGGAAAACATCTAAGTGTCTCGACAGAAAACGTCAAGCTATTGAAAACAGAAAATGCACAGCAAAACAAATGAAGAACAAATTGGTGGATGAAGTCACCGTCTGAGTTCCGAACTGTAAGAAAGGAAATGGGATTTACAGAAAAGCTAAATGGAAGCTGTCATTAACATCTAAAGAGAGAAAGACAAGGTTCCAATGGGCCAAGGAAAAGCAATGGTGGACTATGGATGACTGGATGAAAGTCATATTCTGTGATGAATCATGAATCTGCGTTGGCCAAGGTGATGATGCTGCAACTTTTGTTTGGTGCCGATCTAATGAGATTTATGAAGACGACTGCCTGAAGAAAACATGCACATTCCCACAGTCATTGATTATATGGTGCTGCATGTCAGGTAATGATGGCTGTCATTACATCTTCACTACATACGTACGTTTATATTGACTTATTGGACACTTTTCTTAATCCATTAATGGTTTAAGAAAAAAAGGATGTTTGGGGACAATGACATAATTTCGCAAAAACTGTAAAAAAAAAAAAAAAGTTCCTTGAAGAAAGACACATGAGGTCAATTCCACGGCCTGCAAATAGTCCGGATCTCAATCCAATGGAAAATGTGAGGTGGAAATGAAAGAAAATGGTGGATGACAAGACTCCAACATGCAAAGTTGGGGCGGCATAGCTCGGTTGGTAGAGTGGCCGTGCCAGCAACTTGAGGGTTCCAGGTTCAATTCCCGCTTCCGACATCCTAGTCACTGCCTTTGTGTCCTTGGGCAAGACACTTTACCCACCTGCTCCCAGTGCCACCCACACTGGTTTAAATGTAACTTAGATATTGGGTTTCACTATGTAAAGCGCTTTGAGTCACTAGAGAAAAGCGCTATATAAATATAATTCACTTCACTTCATCTGAGCAGAGAAAATTGGAGCAAGATTGATGAAGAGTCTGGTTTGTCACTCGTTAGGTCCATGCCTCAGAGACTGCAAGCTGTTATAAAAGCCAGAGGTGGTGCAACAAAGTACTAGTTGCGTTGTAGTGTTATTCTGTTAGATTTTCATGTTTCTACCATTTTATTGATTTCATTTAGTGTTTCTTAAGGTCAGAAAGTAGCCGTTTGAAATGACTGTAATTTTGTGTCATGTCTGTTTATCTGTTTTTTTTTCCCTACAAAATTAAACAACTGAATTAAAATCTTTCAAGTCTGTTAATTTCATATTTTTTTCCAGGGGAAATTAGAAATAAAAAAAACATTTTATTTAAAGGGGAAAAGTGTAAATACTAAACTCTCAATCAGTTGCAAAGTTACAGTCGTAACTTATAAAGAACATAATAATGTCATGGCTGTCTTGAGTTTCCAATACTTTCTACAACTCTTATTTTTTGGTGATAGAGTGATTGGAGCACATACTTGTTGGTCACAAAAAACATTCATGAAGTTTGGTTCTTTTATGAATTTATTATGGGTCTACTGAAAATGTGACCAAATCTGCTGGGTCAAAAGTATACATACAGCAATGTTAATATTTGGTTACATGTCCCTTGGCATTTTTTGTTTCATCTGACATCACATGGACAAAGATAAGACCTTCTGGAGGAAAGTTCTGTGGTCAGATGACACAAAAATTGAGCCGTTTGGCCACAATACCCAGCAATATGTTTGAGGAGAAAAGTTGAGGCCTTTAATCCCAAGAACACCATTCCTACCGTAAAGCATAGTGGTGGTAGTATTATGCTCTGGGCCTGTTTTGCTGCCAATGGAACTGGTGCTTTACAGAGAGTAAATGGGACAGTGAAAAAGGCGGATTACCTCCAAATTCTTCAGGACAACCTAAAATCATCAGCCCGGAGGTTGGGTCTTGGGCGCAGTTGGGTGTTCCAACAGGACAATGACCCCAAACACACATCAAAAGTGGTAAAGGAATGGCTAAATCAGGCTAGAATGAAGGTTTTAGAATTGCCTTCCCAAAGTCCGGACTTAAACATGTGGACAATGCTGAAGAAACAAGTCCAGTCAGAAAACCAACACATTTAGGTGAACTGCACCAATTTTGTCAAGAGGAGTGGTCAAAAATTCAACCAGAAGCCTGTGGATGGCTACCAAAAGTGCTTTATTGCAGTGAAACTTGCCAAGGGACATGTAAGCAAATATTAACATTGCTGTATGTATACTTCTGACCCAGCAGATTTGCTCACATTTCCAGTAGACCCATAATAAATTCATAAAAGAACCAAACTTCATGAATGTGTTTTCTGAACAACAAGTATGTGCTCCAATCACTCTATCACAAAACAATAAGAGTTGTGGAAATGATTGGAAACTCGATCAAGACAGCCATGACATTATGTTCTTTACAAGTGTATGTCAACTTTTGACCACGACTGTACATCTACTGTACTAAAATATTGCCAAGCAAGTCAAAGCACGGTCTAACAGTCATACAGTAAATGAAAGAGTGATGTGAATGTACGTTGAGAATGTTGGAATGTACGGCTGCATTCTTTTACCCTTTTTGTTGGTATTTTCTGTTCTCAGAAATGTATAACATTTCATTTCAAATGTACAAAAATAAAGATGTGCAAAAAACGTGGCAACAACACAATTACAAACCCCGTTTCCATATGAGTTGGGAAATTGTGTTAGATGTAAATATAAACGGAACACAATGATTTGCCAATCATTGTCAACCCATATTCAGTTGAATATGCTACAAAGACAACACATTTGATGTTCAAACTGATAAACATTTTTTTTTTTGCAAATAATCATTAACTTTAGAATTTGATGCCAGCAACACGTGACAAAGAAGTTGGGAAAGGTGGCAATAAATACTGATAAAGTTGAGGAATGCTCATCAAACACTTATTTGGAACATCCCACAGGTGAACAGGCAAATTGGGAACAGGTGGGTGCCATGATTGGGTATAAAAGTAGATTCCATGAAATGCTCAGTCATTCACAAACAAGGATGGGGCGAGGGTCACCACTTTGTCAACAAATGTGTGATCAAATTGTTGAACAGTTTAAGAAAAACCTTTCTCAACCAGCTATTGTAAGGAATTTAGGGATTTCACCATCTACGCTCCGTAATATCATCAAAGGGTTCAGAGAATCTGGAGAAATCACTGCACGTAAGCAGCTAAGCCCGTGACCTTCGATCCCTCAGGCTGTACTGCATCAACAAGCGACATCAGTGTGTAAAGGATATCACCACATGGGCTCAGGAACACTTCAGAAACCCACTGTCAGTAACTACAGTTGGTCGCTACATCTGTAAGCGCAAGTTAAAACTCTCCTATGCAAGGCGAAAACCGTTTATCAACAACACCCAGAGACGCCGTCGGCTTGGCTGGGCCTGAGCTCATCTAAGATGGACTGATACAAAGTGGAAAAGTGTTCTGTGGTCTGACGAGTCCACATTTCAAATTGTTTTTGGAAACTGTGGACGTCGTGTCCTCCGGACCAAAGAGGAAAAGAACCATCCGGATTGTTATAGGCGCAAAGTTGAAAAGCCAGCCTCTGTGATGGTATGGGGGTGTATTAGTGCCCAAGACATGGGTAACTTACACATCTGTGAAGGCACCA
>NC_084758.1:24020936-24160936 GCF_033978785.1 Entelurus aequoreus
CAAGGCAACGCAACAACATTCAGACAGGCTGTATTGTGCCGCACCTGGCCGTTGTCCATGACCATGACCTTGCTGCAGTTCATCACCGTGTTGAGGCGGTGGGCGATGATGAGGCGCGTGCAGCTGCCAAATTCACAGCGAATGGTCTCTTGGATGAGGCCGTCGGTCTCGGTGTCGATGGCCGCCGTCGCCTCGTCCAGCACCAGGATCTGGGAGGATGCAGCCAATGGACAAGAATGGGTCATTTGAGGAGGTTTTGGCAATATTCAGTACTATATTTTTCGGACTATAAGTCGCAGTTTTTTTCATAGTTTGGCCGGGGGTGCGACTTATACTCAGGAGCGACTTATGTGTGAAATTATTAACACATTAGCGTAAAATATCAAATAATATTATTTAGCTCCTAAATATTAGCTCCTATAAAATTTCATGGGATTTAGCGATTAGGAGTGACAGATTGTTTGGTAAACGTATAGCATGTTCTATATGTTATAGTTATTTGAATGACTCTTACCATAATATGTTACGTTAACATACCAGGCACGTTCTCAGTTGGTTATTTATGCCTCATATAACGTACACTTATTCAGCCTGTTGTTCACTATTCTTTATTTATTTTAAATTGCCTTTCAAATGTCTATTCTTGGTGTTGGGTTTTATCAAATAAATTCCCCAAAAAAATGCGACTTATATATGTTTTTTCCTTCTTTATTATGCATTTTCGGCCGGTGCGACTTATACTCCGGTGCGATTTATACTCCGAAAAATACGGTAATTGATACTGAAAACTACTTATTTTGCGGTGGACATGAGGACCTAATACTACTTTTTTTTTTTTTTAGTGCGTTCAAACAATTTTTAAAAAAAGCATTTAATTAATTCGGATCTGTAATTAATCTCTTTTTTAATCTCGCCTAAAAAGTGCTGAAAAAAGCCCTCAATCTGAGGTATTTTCATTTAAATTCAATACATTATTATAATGTAGGGCTGTCAAATTATTAAATCAGATTAAATACATTTTGGAATTTGGATGAATCATGATTAGGGATGTTTGATAATGGCTTTTTGTCGATATCCGATATTCCGATATTGTCCAACTCTTTAATTACCGATACCGATATCAACCGATATCAACCGATACCGATATATACAGTCGTGTAATTAACACATTATTATGCCTAATTTGGACAACCAGGTATGGTGAAGATAAGGTCCTTTTTAAAAAAATAAAACATAAATAAAATAAGATAAATAAATTAGAAACATTTTCTTGAATAAAAAAAGAAAGTAAAACCATATAAAAACAGTTACATAGAAACTAGTAATATATACAGTCGTGTAATTAACACATTATTATGCCTAATTTGGACAACCAGGTATGGTGAAGATAAGGTCCTTTTTTAAAAAAAATTAATAAAATAAAATAAGATAAATAAATTAGAAACATTTTCTTGAATAAAAAAAGAAAGTAAAACAATATAAAAACAGTTACATAGAAACTAGTAATTAATGAAAATGAGTAAAATTAACTGTTAAAGGTTAGTACTATTAGTGGACCAGCAGCACGCACAATCATGTGTGCTTACGGACTGTATCCCTTGCAGACTGTATTGATATATATTGATATATAATGTAGGAAACAGAATATTAATAACAGAAAGAAACAACCCTTTTGTGTGAATGAGTGTAAATGGGGGAGGGAGGTTTTTTGGGTTGGTGCACTAATTGTAAGTGTATCTTGTGTTTTTTATGTTGATTTAATGAAAAAAAACAAAAAACGATACCGATAATAAAAAAAACGATACCGATATTTTCCGATATTACATTTTAAAGCATTTATCGGCCGATATTATCGGACATCTCTAATCATGATTAATCACATTTTGGAATTTGGATGAATCATGATTAATCACAGGTGATTACTTACTTGAATCATTAAAAGAAGACCCCAATATTTGTACACAAATGCAATTTTATTGCGAGAATGTCATCCAGGATCGGTTTGAAACGTTTTACTTGAAAGCATGTCATTTATTTGCACAAAACCTAAAGTTCTTTCAGGTTGTATTTTCCAGTCGGAGTCTTCTCATTCATTTTTGTACCGACGTGTGCATTGAACTAATAACTGACCGTATAGCGCAGGGGTCCCCAAACTACGGCCACGCAGGCCGGATCCGGCACGTCAGCGTCCAAAATCCGGCCCACAGGAAGTCCCTTTATTTATTTTAATTTTTTTTTAAATTTTTTCATCTGTCCTTTGTACTCCATTTTCTACCGCTTGTTACTCTCGGTGTCTCCTAGCCGCTCAGGTAAATCATATTGTCTAAAAATGCAATTTCCCATCGATAACGTGACATCATCGCGCTCGGAAAAAAAAAAAAAAAAAAAAAAAAAAAAAAAAATTATATATTATATATATATATATATATATATATATATATATATATATATATATATATATATATATATATATATATATATATATATACACACAGCCCGGCCCCCGGCCAAATTTTTTTAACCCACTGCGGCCCCCGAGTCAAAAAGTTTGGGGACCCCTGGTATAGCGGTTTAGGTAAAAGAGCTTTAACAGAGGAAAATAAATTGCATGATTAATCTAAGTGTGTTCATGATTAATGCAATATTTTTTTGTCCGTAATTAAGTAGTCGCCAGAAAAAAGGGTGGAAATAGAGCTTAGGAAAACCAGGAAATCTGGAAAATCCTGGAATTTTTTGGAACTTGGATAGTTTGAATTTCCAGAATGGTGGAATGAGTTGAAGCTGGAATGGTTTGAATCGTTTGAAAAATGTGCAAATGGTGGCAGTTTGAAAAATGGCCAATTCATTTTGAATGGGAAAAATGTCATGGAAAACATGGAATTCTGGGAAATCTGTGAATTTTTTTGAATTTGTCAAGGGAAAGCCCGTGATTTCCGAATAGGCTGAACAGTTTGAAGTTGGAACGGTTTGAATCGGGTGAAAAATGTGGAAGGTAGAGCATGCCAAAATCTGAAGAAGATGAAGTTGAATAAATGTATGAATTTTGGTGTAGAAAACCATAAGTGTGAATGCTTTGGAGCATTCACACAATTATTTAACGCAAAAGATAAGTGCAACTTTTGGCTCTCAGGAGGTTAAAGGCCTACTGAAACCCACTACTACCGACCGCAGTCTGATAGTTTATATATCAATGATGAAATCTTAACATTGCAACACATGCCAATGCGGCTGGGTTAACTTATAAAGTGCAATTTTAAATTTCCCGGAAAATATCCGGCTGAAAACGTCTCGATATGATGACGTTTGCGCGTAACGTCACGGATTGAGCAGAAGTATTGGGACACCATTGTGTCCCAATACAAACAGCTCCGTTTTCATCGCAAAATTCCACAGTATTCTGGACATCTGTGTTGGTGAATCTTTTGCAATTTGTTTAATGGACAATGAAGACAGCAAAGAAGAAAGCTGTAGGTGGGAAGCGGTGTATTAGCGGCTGGCTGCAGCAACACAACCAGGAGGACTTTGAGTTGGATAGCAGACGCGCAGCTTTGGCTTCCAAACATTTGATCGCTTGCCCGTCCGTGCGTGCCGCTATGTGCATGTCACGTACGTAACTTTGGGGAAATATATGTGCTGTATGAACTTTGCGGAGGTGAACGGTACTTTGGGCTGTGGGATTGAGTGTGTTGTGCGGGTGTTTGAGTTGTATTGACGGGTTATATGGACGGGAGGGGGGAGGTGTTTGTTATGCGGGATTAATTTGTGGCATATTAAATATAAGCCTGGTTGTGTTGTGGCTAATAGAGTATATATATGTCTTGTGTTTATTTACTGTTTTAGTCATTCCCAGCTGAATATCAGGTCCCACCCGCCTCTCACAGCATCTTCCCTATCTGAATCGCTTCCACTGCCCTCTAATCCTTCACTCTCACTTTCCTCATCCACAAATCTTTCATCCTGGCTCAAATTAATGGGGTAATCGTCGCTTTCTCGGTCCGAACCGCTCTCGCTGCTGGTGTAAACAATGGGGAAATGTGAGGAGCCTTTCAACCTGTGACGTCACGCTACTTCCGGTACAGGCAAGGCTTTTTTTTTTTATCAGCGACCAAAAGTTGCGAACTTTATCGTCGATGTTCTCTACTAAATCCTTTCAGCAAAAATATGGCAATATCGCGAAATGATCAAGTATGACACATAGAATGGATCTGCTATCCCCGTTTAAAAAAGAAAATCTCATTTCAAGTAGGCCTTTAAAGTTTGCTGCTTGAGTCCAACAGCTGCAGTTATAATGCCTTCCACTAGGGGGCATTGTTATCTCATACTAAGCAACACCAGTACTGGGCAGCTTGAAAAAAAAAGAATCCTGACTCTAATACAAAAAGGTTCCTTGAGCAATGGGCTAATGTGTAATACAATACTACAATCAGCACCTTGCTGTTGCGCAGTAGAGCTCTGGCCACGCAGATGAGCTGCCGTTCGCCCACTGAGAAGTTCTCCCCGTTCTCCGTCACCTCGGAGTAGAGGGAGTGAGGCAGTTGGCTGACCTGATGAGGGTTCACATTCATACAATGAAATCTCCCGGTCTCTATTGCCATGATTGCACGAAGTTGTCGTGACCTACCATGTCTTTAATATGAGTCTTCTCCAGCGCCTCCCATATTTGTGAGTCCGAGTACTGATCCCACGGGTCTAAATTGGTCCTGTTGTAAAACCAGTCCATCAAAAAAACTAGCACATATAAATATTATTCCACGCGGTCTCACCTAACAGTGCCGATGAAGAGCACCGGCTCTTGAGGGATGATGGCCAGCTTGCTGCGCAGGTCGTCCAACCCGATCCGGGCGATATCAACCCCGTCAATGATGATGGAGCCTCTCGCCAGTTCCACCAGTCTGAACAGAGCCAGACCCAGAGAGGACTTCCCTGCATCGAAAAAAAAGGTCTCAGTATGAGGCGCGAGTGAGATGGATGCATTTAAACGCAAAGAGAGGGAAGCACCTGATCCCGTGCGGCCCACGATGCCGATGGTGTCCTCGGGCTGCACGGTGAAGGTCAGGCCCTTCAGCACCAGAGGCAGATTGTCACGGTAGCGCATGTCCACGTTCTGGAAGGTAATCTTTCCCTCCTGAGGCCAGGAGAGGGCGGGAGCATCTGACGGGCTGCTTTTGCACGGAGCTTCGCTTTCCAGCGTCTGAGACGAATAATGCAGAAGTGGATGTTATAAATGTAAGCATCTGTGTCATTTTCCTGGACATGGAGGACAAGGTCTCCTAATCCAAAAAAAAGTACAATATAACAAATTAGGAAAAACCTGGTTAGGAGACCGGCAAGATGTTATTTAACATGTGTTAACAAAAAGGTGTGTATTAGGGGTGCTCAAAACATTTATTTAGATCCAAATAACAATAAAAACCATCTAGTGGACATCAAGAGTAATTCAGGTCAATGACCTTGAATTATGCGCTGAATGCATGAGTACCGTATTTTTCGGACTATAAGTCGCAGTTTTTTTCATACTCAGGAGCGACTTATGTGTGAAATTATTAACACATTAGCGTAAAATATCAAATAATATTATTTAGCTCATTCACGTAAGAGACTAGACGTATAAGATTTCATGGGATTTAGCGATTAGGAGTGACAGATTGTTTGGTAAACGTATATCATGTTCTATATGTTATAGTTACTTGAATGACTCTTACCATAATATGTTACATTAACATACCAGGCACGTTCTCAGTTGGTTATTTATGCCTCATATAACGTACACTTATTCAGCCTGTTGTTCACTATTCTTTATTTATTTTAAATTGCCTTTCAAATGTCTATTCTTGGTGTTGGCTTTTATCAAATACATTTCCCCAAAAAATGCGACTTATACTCCAGTGCGACTTATATATGTTTTTTTCTTTTTTATTATGCATTTTCGTCCGGTGCGACTAATACTCCGGAGCGACTTATACTCCGAAAAATACGGTACACAGCATTTACATATATGACCCAATGCAAACAACCTTCCCTAGTCATGGTGCAAAAAAAACCTAATCCAACCAACACAAACTGTCAACAGACATGGTCACACATAACACAACCTGCTCACTGGACTTTGTGGACATGAAAAAAAAATGTCAATGCACCATACAAAATTTAAAATGACACCCATTTAAATCTATTACAAGAAATGATGGGAAAAATGCAAAACAATCGCCACACTTACTTTACTTTACACACTTACTTTGCTTACTTTCACATACATCCGATTATACTAAATATTAATTATATATCCATTATATGAATATTATATGTACACATACAGTCGTGGTCAAAAGTTTACATACACTTGTAAAGAACATAATGTCATGGCTGTCTTGAGTTTCCAATAATATCTACAACTTTTATTTTTTGTGATAGAGTGATTGGAGCACATACTTGTTGGTCACAAAAATCATACATGAAGTTTGGTTCTACTATGAATTTATTTTTGCTTCATCTGACCACAGAACTTTCCTCCAGAATGTATTATCTTTGTCCATGTGATGTCAGATGAAACAAAAATTGAGCTGTTTGCCCACAATACCCAGCAATATGGTTGGAGGAGAAAAGGTGAGGCCTTTAATTCCAGGAACACCATTCCTACCGTCAAGCATGGTGGTGGTAGTATTATGTTCTGGGACAGTTTTGCTGCCAATGGAACTGGTGCTTTACAGAGAGTAAATGGGACAATGAAAAAGGAGGATTACCGTATTTTCCGCACTATAAAGCGCACCGGATTATAAGGCGCACCTTCAATGAATGGCATATTTCAAAACTTTGTTCATATATAAAGCGCACCGGATTATAAGGCGCACCTATGCATCTATTAGGTGGAGCTGCGCTAAAGGGAATGTCAACAAAACAGTCATATAGGTCAGTCAAACTTTATTAATAGATTACAAACCAGCGTTCTCACAACTCTGTTCACTCCCAAAATTAATAAACAGCTGATTTACTCGTGTTACGGTAAATCAAACGTTAGTGCAATCACAATATAGTAACACTCGAAATATTGATATATTGTTATTGCTCTGCACTAACTCAACGTTGCTCAAACGTTAATGTCACCCAACACAACACACAAAATAAACATGTAAAGTTCACTTTATGGAGTTATTCCTCATCCACGAATCGCTCGAATTCTTCTTCTTCAGTGTTCGAATTAAACAATTGGGCGAATACGGCATCCAAAATGTCCGGCTCCGTCTCGTCGAAGTCGTCATTAATCGAGTCAGTGTCGCTGCTGTTGTCTAGCAGTTCAGTGACAATTCCTGCCTTCCTGAAAGCTCGGACCACAGTCGAGACTGACATATCAGCCCAGGCATTTACGATCCACTGGCAGATAGTGGCGTTTGTCGTCCGGCGCTGTCTCCCCGTCTTGGTGAACGTGTGTTCGCCTTCTGTCATCCGTGTTCTACTGCGTGACTGATCGCTTTGAGTTTAAAATCTGCGTCGTAAGCGTGTCTCTTAATAGGAGCGCTTCTTCTTCTACGGGGAAAAAGAAATTGGCGGCTGTTTACCGTAGTTGCGAGACCTAAACTTTATGAAAATGAAGTTTAGGTTTGTTGTGGCTCAATATTGGTCCATATATAAGGCGCACCGGATTATAAGGCGCACTGTCAGCTTTTGACAAAATTGGAGGGTTTTAGGTGTGCCTTATAGTGCGGAAAATACGGTACCTCCAAATTCTTCCGGACAACCTAAAATCATCAGCCCGGAGGTTGGGTCTTGGCCGCAGTTGGGTGTACCAACAGGACAATGACCCCAAACACACGTCAAAAGTGGTAAAGGAATGGCTAAGTCAGGCTAGAATTAAGGTCGTACAATATCCTTCCCAAAGTCCTGACTTAAAAGCTGAAGAAACAAGTCCAATATCAGAAAACCAACAAATTTAGCTGAACTGCACCAATTTTGTCAAGAGGAGTGGTCAAAAATTCAAGCAGAAGCTTGTGGATGGCTACCAAAAGCACCTTATTGCAGTGAAACTTGCCAAGGGACATGTAAGCAAATATTAACATTGCTGTATGTATACTTTTGACCCAGCAGATTTGCTCACATTTTCAGTAGACCCATAATAAATTCATAAAAGAACCAAACTTCATGAATGTTTTTTGTGACTAACAAGTATGTGCTCCAATCACTCTATCACAAAAAAAAGAGTTGTAGAAATTATTGGAAATTGAAGAGAGCCATGATTATGTCCTTCACAAGTGTATGTCAACTTTTGACCATGACTGTATATATATATATATATATATATATATATATACAGTATATATATATATATATATATATATATATATATATATATATATATATGTATATATATATATATATGTATATATATATATATATATATATATATATATATATATATATATATATATATATATATATATATATATATATATATATATATATATATATATATAGTTACTTTACATGCATTACATTTCGACCCTCGACCAAATTTTTTTACTCCAATGCGGCCCCGCAAGTCAAAAAGTTTGAACCTCCCTGGTCTAATGATGATAAAACATTGTGTATGTTAGCGCGTTAGCATTTTGACCACGACCCATAAGAGGCGCCACAATGCCATTTGCAGGCATGGCCTTGTTGCTAGGCAGAATTGGTGAGGCACAGTCATTGGAGCCCCAAAACATTGCCGTATGCCACTTTGAATGACAAAGTAGGGGCCCAAATCTGCTTCATCCTGTTAACACACAAACAAAACACCCCTTTTGGCATAAAACATACACTACCGTTCAAAAGTTTGGGGTCACCCAAACAATTTTGTGGAATAGCCTTCATTTCTAAGAACAAGAATAGACTGTCGAGTTTCAGATGAAAGTTCTCTTTTTCTGGCCATTTTGAGCGTTTAATTGACCCCACAAATGTGATGCTCCAGAAACTCAATCTGCTCAAAGGAAGGTCAGTTTTGTAGCTTCTGTAACGAGCTAAACTGTTTTCAGATGTGTGAACATGATTACACAAGGGTTTTCTAATCATCAATTAGCCTTCTGAGCCAATGAGCAAACACATTGTACCATTAGAACACTGGAGTGATAGTTGCTGGAAATGGGCCTCTATACACCTATGTAGATATTGCACCAAAAACCAGACATTTGCAGCTAGAATAGTCATTTACCACATTAGCAATGTATAGAGTGTATTTCTTTAAAGTTAAGACTAGTTTAAAGTTATCTTCATTGAAAAGTACAGTGCTTTTCCTTCAAAAATAAGGACATTTCAATGTGACCCCAAACTTTTGAACGGTAGTGTATGTACAGCCATGTCAGGACACGCTCGGAACCTGAGTGACTGCTCTGCGGCCCGGCGTACATTGCTCTTGTCTTACCTTTATGTAGTGATTAATCCTCTCTACTGATGTGAAGCGGGCTTCCGTCTCTGTGAGCAGTCTCACGGTGAACTGGAATAAACCGGTGAGCTGCAGGTGAGACAGGAGGAGAGGGAGGTGGAAGGTTAACAACTGAATTTAATTACTATTAAACACACAATGGCTACCCATCAATTAATCCTGATTTACATTGTGGCTGAGGGAATGCTGCAGGCATAATAATATACAGTGCTGCAACTATACTGCTGTGCTTGCTTTGTTTTCTGGTCTGGTGCATACAGGCATCCCGCTATGTCCACAAAATAGAGTTTAGCTTTTGCCATGGAGTTGCTGCATTCAAGAAAAACTGGGAAATTATGGAAAGTCAATTCAAAACTTAGACCACGAAACGTGGTATTGGTGGAAGTTTATTTCGAACATGCATACAATTACATTATACTTCACAATTTCCAGTTTCTCTTTTCAACATGTTCAAAAAGGAGTAAAGAAGCAGAGCTTATTTAAAAATCAAGAGTAAGATGACTAATTTAGTGTTAATATTTATAGTGGAAAAGGTGAAAAAGGTTAAGAACCCCTTATATAGAGAATCGTTGACTTTTTTTTTTATAGTGGGTGCTTAAAAACCACAACATACTCCTGCCGTATAGAGCAGGGGTTTTTAACCTTTCTGACCTTGGGGCCTAACTTTTCCACTACAGAGGGGAACTATTAACCACTCAACTATTAACTCTGAATTAGAAATCTTTCTCTGGATTTTAATCGTTATAAATAATGAAATCTATTTATATAACACATAAACCTTAGGCTTAGGTCGGCTGATTAGGAAAATAAGAACAAAACATACATTTACATACAATTTGTTTTGCTAAAATAAACTAAATTAATAACGAATATGTTTCTTCAATAAACTGTCAATTAAATTGAAGTGCAAATGAAAATACAGCTTCGCCCCTTTAGTCATGTTTTTTGCGCTGAAGAAACTTCTCTTTGACTTTATCTCCAGGCTTCTTCTGCTTGTTTGATATTGTCATTACTGCCACAAGTGGTGGATTTTTTTTTTTGTCATAAAAAAATACAATCATGTGTGCTTACGGACTGTATACCTGCAGACTGTATTGATCTATATTGATACACTACCGTTCAAAAGTTTGGGGTCACATTGAAATGTCCTTATTTTTGAAGGAAAAGCACTGTACTTTTCAATGAAGATAACTTTAAACTAGTCTTAACTTTAAAGAAATACACTCTATACATTGCTAATGTGGTAAATGACTATTCTAGCTGCAAATGTCTGGTTTTTGGTGCAATATCTACATAGGTGTATAGAGGCCCATTTCCAGCAACTATCACTCTAGTGTTCTAATGGTACAATGTGTTTGCTCATTGGCTCAGAAGGCTAATTGATGATTACAAAACCCTTGTGCAATCATGTTCACACATCTGAAAACAGTTTAGCTCGTTACAGAAGCCACAAAACTGACCTTCCTTTGAGCAGATTGAGTTTCTGGAGCATCACATTTGTGGGGTCAATTAAACGCTCAAAATGGCCAGAAAAAGAGAACTTTCCTCTGAAACTCGACAGTCTATTCTTGTTCTTAGAAATGAAGGCTATTCCACAAAATTGTTTGGGTGACCCCAAACTTTTGAACGGTAGTGTATATAATGTAGGAACCATAAATATTAATAACGGAAAGAAACAACTCTTTTGTGCGAATGAGTGTGAATGAGGGAGGGAGGTTGTTTGGGTTGCTGCACTAATTGTAAGTGTATCTTGTGTTTTTTTATGTTGCTTTAATTTAAAAAAAAAATAAAAATAAAAAATTGTAATTTTTTAAATTTTTTTATTGTGCGGCCCAGAACCAATCGATCCACGGACTGGTACCGGGCCGCGGCTGATATAGAGGATCTTTGACTAGTGTACACACAAGTGCTTCTGTTTTTTGGGAAACAAAAAACCAACTGAAACTGAATAAGCAATTTAGTTGAATATTTCTGCTGTAGAGACATATTTCCATTAATACCTGAAAAGGTAGTGAAAAAGAAGGTTACCGTATTTTTCGGACTATTAGTCGCAGTTTTTTTTCATAGTTTGGCCGGGTGTGCGACTTATACTCAGGAGCGACTTATGTGTGAAATTATTAACACATTACCGTAAAATATCAAATAATATTATTTAGCTCATTTACGTAAGAGACTAGACGTATAAGATTTCATGGGATTTAGCGATTAGGAGTGACAGATTGTTTGGTAAACGTATAGCATGTTCTATATGTTATAGTTATTTGAATGACTCTTACCATAATATGTTACGTTAACACAGGCCCGGCCCTAACCAATCTGGCGCCCTAGGCAAGATTTTAGGTGGCGCCCTCCCACATCGGCAGTGAAGTGTATATACTCACAAGAAACCGAATAGCTTTGTCTTTGACCTTTTTTTTTACTTAAAGAAAGCAAATTAACAATCAGAATTGTTAACAAGATAAAAAAAACTATGGATAAATAAATGAATACAAAAAATGAATATATGAAATACAATATTTTTTACATACATAAACACAAAATAAAACATGTCAACAAGTTGCATAAAATAAATTAAAAATACAATATAAATAAGGCACTGCACAAAACAAGATATCAAACCAGTATGACTTTAACATCTATATTACAAAAAAAGGAGATCCTACAGTTCTCTATTTGTGCTTTTTAATATTGCATTAACTAGAATGACTTACAAATTATTGTACACCAGGGAGTACTGTCATTACCTAACGTTACATTATTATTTTCCATAACAATTTACCCCCCTCCACAATATTAACCCGACGTTAAAACAGAACTAGCTATTTATTGATTAGGAATTGCCGAATCATGTAACATTAGCTTAATGCTAAAGGTTACTATCACATTCTGTAACAGACAAATAATTTCATGTGGGCTAACGTTACCTACCTGCTACCTCTGTCTTTTTCTCGTTTCTCCTCCTCTTCTTTCCTCTTTTTTCTTCCCTGGGCACCTGACAGTTTTGGCCGTTTTGACATCTTGTGTTGATTTTTTTATGTGGTGACGTCCAAAAAGAGTCATGATACGGGAAGGGAGGGGGCGCACCGTGCTAGTGTTGTTCACTATTCTTTATTTATTTCAAATTGCCTTTCAAATGTCTATTCTTGGTGTTGGGTTTTATCAAATACATTTCCCCCAAAAAATGCGACTTATACTCCAGTGCGACTTATATATGTTTTTTTCCTTCTTTATTATGCATTTTCGCCCGGTGCGACTTATACTCCGGTGCGACTTATACTCCGAAAAATACGGTAGTTGTGACAATATCACAGTCAAGTTCAAGGCACCAGGTCTGCCAGCTGCTCCTAGACAGCAGCATAGGTTTTGGCTCAAGTTTCAAGCTTTAAATTGACCTTTATGCTTGAATTGTAAAGTGCATTCCTGGTCCGCATGTCACGTGGGGGGAAAGACTCAAGTATCATGCCGTGATGGTCACGTGAGAGAACGGCTTACGAACCTGCACGGCGTACGATATGGCAAGGCCTGCGTAGGCGGGAGGGATCTGCTGGTGCATGAAGACAATGAGCAGAGCGACGGCCGTGATGAGAGAGATGCTGATGAGATCCAGGCGCACGGCCAGCCAACGCATAGCACAACTGAAGAGGTAGTTGGAGGCCTGGTTGGTGTCCAACAACTCCTGATATCTGCAACAAAAAAATAAAAAAACTCTGAGCACTCTCTTTTTCTTGCGGAGGGCACATCTCTTTTTTATGAGCACATTTGAGGCGCTTTCTCCTTTCATTTGGCTTCTTGACTAACCTGCGAGACATACTAGCAGCAGGGATAAAAAGGGAAACTTTAATGAACTTCATTGGGGAACCGGAGGGTAAAGGAGCTCAAAAGGGGCGAGCACCTCCCTGGTAGGCGTGAAATGAAATAAACTCACCTTCGGAGGAAGTCACGCTTCCTTCCGTAGGCGTGGATGGTGGATAGGCCCTGGAGGCTGCTGGTGATGTGAGAAGTGAACGGCGACTGGCTGATATTCTCCAGTCGCTTCAGCTCGCGAATTAGAACCCTGACGATTAAAAAAAACAGAAAAACTCTTTACATTGGACGAACTGGCAAAATAATTACATAAATTAAAAAAAAAATCTGATATGCTTTGTTAAAGGCCTACTGAAAGCCACTACTACCGACCATGCAGTCTGATAGTTTATATATCAATGATGAAATCTTAACATTGCAACACATGCCAATACGGCCGGGTTAGATTAGTAAAGTGCAATTTTAAATTTCCCGCGAAATATCCTGCTGAAAACGTCTCGGTATGATGACGTTTGCGTGTGACGTCACGGATTGTAGAGGACATTTTGGGACAGCATTGTGGCCAGCTATTAAGTCGTCTGTTTCTATCGCAAAATTCCACAGTATTCTGGACATCTGTGTTGGTGAATCTTTTGCAATTTGTTTAATGAACAATGGAGACAGCAAAGAAGAAAGCTGTAGGTGGGTAGCGGTGTATTAGCGGCCGGCTGCAGCAACACAAACACGTAGCCGGTGTTTCATTGTTTACATTCCCGAAAGAGGACAGTCAAGCTTTACCATTGGCCTGTGGAGAACTGGGACAACAGAGACTCTTACCAGGAGGACTTTGAGTTGGATACGCGGTACCGTGAGTACGCAGCTGCGGCTTCCAAACATTTGATCGCTTGCCCGTACGTGCGTGCCGCTTTGTGCATGTCACGTACGTAACTTTGGGGAAATATATGTGCTGTATGAACTTTGCGGAGGTGAACGGTACTTTGGGCTGTGGGATTGAGTGTGTTGTGCGGGTGTTTGAGTTGTATTGGCGGGTTATATGGACGGGAGGGGGGAGGTGTTTGTTATGCGGGATTAATTTGTGGCATATTAAATATAAGCCTGGTTGTGTTGTGGCTAATAGAGTATATATATGTCTTGTGTTTATTTACTGTTTTAGTCATTCCCAGCTGAATATCAGGTCCCACCCGCCTCTCACAGCATCTTCCCTATCTGAATCGCTTCCACTGCCCTCTAGTTCTTCACTCTCACTTTCCTCATCCACAAATCTTTCATCCTCGCTCAAATTAATGGGGAAATCGTCGCTTTCTCGGTCCGAAACGCTCTCGCTGCTGGTGGCCATGATTGTAAACAATGTGCAGATGTGAGGAGCTCCACAACCTGTGACGTCACGCTACTTCCGGTACAGCCAAGGCTTTTTTATCAGCGACCAAAAGTTGCGAACTTTATCGTCGATGTTCTCTACTAAATCCTTTCAGCAAAAATATGGCAATATCGCGAACTGATCAAGTATGACACATGGAATGGACCTGCTATCCCCGTTTAAATAATAAAATCGCATTTCAGTAGGCCTTTAAGATTTGATGTCTTTGTGGAAAAAAGAACACTTCTTGTTTGCTCTCACTGAAGGCGGACTCCCCTTCTGTTTGCCTGCTTGGCTTCTTTGTCTCCTGTAAACTTTCTAAGAGCCTCTCTTGTGCACTGTTCTCCAAATATAAAACTGTTTGATCAACTGGCCTCTCAAGTTAATTGACAAGATCTCCTCGATGAGAAGCTCATGTTTGGGGGATCCCTGACTCTGACGAACCGTTTGCTGCTGGATACGCAATGGACTCGTGGGAGAAGTAGAGGGTCGTGTATATATCCATATATATCTATTTGAAACTATTTTAACGGGTCATCTGCTGATTGGATTGAGCGTTGCTCTGGTCTATCGACAAATTCGGAAGACCATGGCATCCGCTCAAGCTGTGGGCAATCAAACTGCGGCGATTACTGTACTGAATCGCAAACTGGATAACAACTCAGAGAAGCTTTCCGCACTGCAAGGCAAAATTATGATCAATTTGAGAGTAAGAAAGGTCAACTAGAGTAGAATGCATCTGCTCGCCCTAATCAAAACGATCCTTATCTACAATTTGGCTCACTCTGCACCGGCATTGGCAAGGTCATGTTGTACATTTCCCGGTGGAATCATTTCGGTAAAAGGCGCTCTGAAATCACATCCCTCTTTCCTTGAAAAGGGAACTGCTCTTTTTTCTTTTTCTTTTTAGAATTTTGCCTACCGTTCACAATCATTATGAGAGACAAGAAGACAAAGGGTCTTTTTTGTTTTGCATTTTTACATGTAAAAACATTCTCGTTCTAGGTGGCTAGCAAAGCAGCTAATGGGAGCAATCAATTCTACCTCTAAATCACTTTAAAAATGCATTCAAAAACAGCCAACAATACTTAATTTACATTCCGTAACCGTATAATAACCAAGCTGTAGCGACATTGTTATTGTAAGAGCGAACACTGACGAACTTTTTTTCTAGCCTACTAACACATCGGCGTGCTTTGGTCATAGCCGTAAAAGCTAACTATGGAAAGAGATAAGCTAGCTTCTATGTCAGCACGAAACGCGTTTGAGTTTGTAATGCACAACACAATGCAACAAGACACCAATCTGTACTGACTGAAAAACATGAACAATCATATTACAGTATCTGTAAAGTATTATTTCATGTTTTTTTTGTAAACAGCTAGCCAGACAGCGTATGCACTGTAATTTTAATAACACACATGACGTGCTGCATGTATCATGATCAATATTAAACTGACTCGATGGACAGTTGTGCGTTTGGTCCAGCTGGTCGGCGAAGTATTTTCCGGTTTATTTTGGGTAAGCAATCCATTAATGTCGAAATAGCTTGTCCCCAAGTTACATATTTACAGAGTCACTTTCACCTCCCTCTCTCGGCATCCGTCTGCTCCAACGTCTCACCCTCCCTTTGTGCTCGCTTCTAGAAGCAGTAGTTCATCCTCAGTATATTCAGTTTCAAAAAGCTAAGGTTGTGAATCCTCATTTGTCCAAAATATAGTCGCCTTCGTTGTCTGTTACCTAGTCGGTAGTGCGCTGCTATGGAAACGGAAAGCAATGCGCTGAAGAATTAAGTCCAGGCAATGCTTGAAATGACCAAAATAGGGTAAATATTGTACATATTACATATTGTCATGAAGGTGTCTGTTACTACATTATATATATACTTGCAGTGTGTATGTAAAACATTACATATTTTTTATGAAGCTGTCTGTTACTACATTATATATATATTTGCAGTGTGTATATTGTACATATTACATATTGTTATGAAGGTGTCTGTTACTACATTATATATATACTTGCTGTGTATATATTGTACATATTACATATTGTTATGAAGGTGTCTGTTACTACATTATATATATATATACTTGCAGTGTGTATATACAACATATTGTTATGAAGGTGTCTGTTACTACATTATTTAAATACTTGCAGTGTGTATATTGTACATATTACATATTGTTATGAAGGTGTCTGTTACTACATTATATATATATATACTTGCAGTGTGTATATACAACATATTGTTATGAAGGTGTCTGTTACTACATTATTTATATACTTGCAGTGTGTATATTGTACATATTACATATTGTTATGAATGTGTCTGTTACTACATTATATATACAGTATACTTGCAGTGTGTATATTGTACATATTACATATTGTTATGAAGCTGTCTGTTACTACATTATATATATATTTGCAGTGTGTATATTGTACATATTACATATTGTTATGAAGGTGTCCGTTACTACATTATATATATACTTGCAGTGTATATATTGTCCATATTACATATTGTTATGAAGGTGTCTGTTACTACATTATATATATATATATATATATATATACTTGCAGTGTGTATATACAACATATTGTTATGAAGGTGTCTGTTACTACATTATATATATATACTTGCAGTGTGTATATTGTACATACTACATATTGTTATGAAGGTGTCTGTTACTACATTATATATATATACTTGCAGTGTGTATATTGTACATATTACATATTGTTATGAAGGTGTCTGTTACTACATTATATATATATACTTGCAGTGTGTATATTGTACATATTACATATTGTTATGAGGGGGCTGTTACTACATTATATATATATACTTGCAGTGTGTATATTGTACATATTACATATTGTTATGAAGGTGTCTGTTTCTACATTATATATATATATATACTTGCAGTGTGTATATTGTACATATTACATATTGTTATGAAGGTGTCTGTTACTACATTATATATATATACTTGCAGTGTGTATATTGTACATATTACATATTGTTATGAAGGTGTCTGTTACTACATTGTATATATATACTTGCAGTGTGTATATTGTACATATTACATATTGTTATGAAGGTGTCTGTTACTATATTATATATATATACTTGCAGTGTGTATATTGTACATACTACATATTGTTATGAAGGTGTCTGTTACTATATTATATATATATACTTGCCGTGTGTATATTGTACATACTACATATTGTTATGAAGGTGTCTGTTACTACATTATATATATATACTTGCAGTGTGTATATTGTACATATTACATATTGTTATGAAGGTGTCTGTTACTACATTATATATATATACTTGCAGTGTGTATATTGTACATATTACATATTGTTATGAAGGTGTCTGTTACTATATTATATATATATACTTGCAGTGTGTATATTGTACATACTACATATTGTTATGAAGGTGTCTGTTACTACATTATATATATACTTGCAGTGTGTATATTGTACATATTACATATTGTTATGAAGCTGTCTGTTACAACATTATATATATACTTGCAGTGTGTATATAAAACGCTGTTGGAGGGTTTTGAAGTTGTTTTAGAGGCTCTGAAGCCAACAATGGTGACTCCCACTAGCTGCATCTCCCAAGCGCTTTTTATCATCAAGTCCAAAAAAAAAAGAAAAGACCAGTGTGTTCTTGTCTCTCATAATGATTGTGAACGACAGGCAAAATTCCCCAAAAAGTGCAGTTCCCCTTTAAGGACATGTCTACTTTGTTTGACGCCGAACGGAGCGACTTCCAGGCTTGTGGACACACACACATCCACGGATTCCTATGCAGATACGCACACACACACACCAACCCCCACCCCAAGTCTTCGCCGCTCCACCCTCTGCTTCATACCGGACTTGGTGGCCCTTAGCCTCCACTGCAAGTCTCGAGTTTTGTATGTCGTATTATGTGCTTATGTTTGCAATGCTTTGGGTTTTTTTCCTAGTCCCAAACAAGTCCCATCATATGCATGTGTAGGTTCATGAGCATCGTCGCGGCGTGAACATGGACACCACGAGCTGGTGTAAAGACAAAGATTTATTGACACATTTTTAAGGCCCGGTTTGAAGAGACAACGCATGCGAAGTCTCCCGCAAATCATTTGTTTTTTTTTCCCCTCATAAAAAGCCGAGAAAAGAGAACATGACACTTCACCCGCTTCGGAAGCGTCGATCCAGACAAACATGTTTATGCCCTGGGCAGTTTCATTTCAGAATTTAATAAAAAGCTGCTTTAGAAGTGGGTAATTTCAACGGGAGAGCCAGTTTGATGTAACATCGCATCCGCACATTTTGGGCAGATATTTATTTTTGAGCTATTTTATCTTTTTTTATAACTGCCGACGGTGATCATTACATATTTGTAAGACTCGTCTCTCCTGGCTTCACAGAAAGTCAAAGCTGATCATTCCCTTACACTCTTAATTAAAGGAATCACGTAATATGATAACTTGTCTTACAGGGGCGTGGGGGGGGGGGGACGACAACACACAATTGCAGCTTTTGTTATTCGGAGGGCGTCGCAGTGATTCGGAGGATGCTCGGCTGTAAATACACCGCAAATCAAACTCGCCGTGGGCACATAAATAAGATGACATTAATGGATGACAGCTGCTTATCCGCTGATGCAAAACAAGGCGCCATAAAAGCCTGTTTCATAAATTTGTGGCTGGATTTGTGCTCATTTGTAGAAAGGGTCATGAAGACTCAACACACTTCAGGCATTTAAAAACTTTTTTTTTTTTTTTTTTTAAATCCCAATGACTGCTGGTGATGGAATGAGGAGGTGTAAAGCACAATTATTTTTGTTTGGGTTCTTCCAGTCTACAGGACGTATTAATAGGGTACGAGGGAAATCACTCTCGATTGCCTGAAGAAACAAATGAAATTGATCAGAGCTGGTAAATACGTCTCACTGGAAAAGTTTTTGTTTTTTTCAAGCAACAGGTTTACGTTGTGTAATCGCCGACCAGGCTTACAGTATAAGCATTAGCATGTGAGCATGTTTAGCTGAGGGTCCACCTAATAATATTAATAGTAGGGATGTCCGATAATGGCTTTTTGCCAATATCCGATATTCCGACATTGTCCAACTCTTTAATTACCGATACCGATATCAACCGATACCGATATCAACCGATATATGCAGTCGTGGAATTAACACATTATTATGCCTAATTTGGACAACCATGTATGGTGAAGATAAGGTATTTTTAAAAAAAATAAATAAAATAAGATAACTAAATTAAAAACATTTTCTTGAATAAAAAAGAAAGTAAAACAATATAAAAACAGTTACATAAAAACTAGTAATTAATGAAAATGAGTAAAATTAACTGTTAAAGGTTAGTACTATTAGTGGACCAGCAGCACGCCCAATCATGTGTGCTTACGGACTGTATCCCTTGCAGACTGTATTGATATATATTGATATATAATGTAGGAACCACAATATTGATAACAGAAAGAAATGGGGGGAGGGAGGTTTTTTGGGTTGGTGCACTAATTGTAAGTGTATCTTGTGTTTTTTATGTTGATTTAATAAAAAAAAAACAAAAAAAACCACAAAAAAAACAAACCGATACAGATAATAAAAAAAACGATACCGATAATTTCTGATATTACATTTTAACGCATTTAACGGACATCCCTAATTAATAGTAATAAAAGAGGATTGGATTTTTTAAAACACCTCTCATTATTAACCGCAATATAAGTTATTAGATATTGGGTTTCACTATGTAAAAGCGCTTTGAGTCACTAAGAGAAAAGCGCTACATAAATATAATTCACTTCATTATACATGTGGGCCCATAGATAGAAATGCTGTTAAATGTAGCTTTGATGTAGCAAGCTACTTTTGCCGTGTAGCTTGCTACAATTCTCTGGGAATATCTTCCCCTGTAGCTTCGCTACATTTAATCGGGAGTAACTTGTAGCATAGCTTACTACATTTTCCAAGAAGCTTGCCCATCACTGCTTCCTGACTTTAACTTTCATTTATCGTCGGTTAATTGACTTACCGAATACCGGACCGCGCCTAATCATCCATCCATCCATTTTCTACTGGGACGGGTTGGTGGTAGCGGGGGTGTATATTGTAGCCCGGAAGAGTTAGGGATGCAAGGGATTCTGGGTATTTGTTCTGTTGTGTTTATGTTGTGTTACGGTGCGGATGTTCTCCCGAAATGTGTTTGTCATTCTTGTTTGTTGTGGGTTCACAGTGTGGCGCATATTCGTAACAGTGTTAAAGTTGTTTATACTTCCACCCTCAGTGTGACCTGTATGGCTGTTGAGCAAGTATGTCTTGCAGTCACTTTCGTGTGTATGCAGAAGTAGCATACAACATGTGACTGTGCCGGCACGCTGTTTGTATGGTGAAAAAGCGGACGTGTCGACAGGTTGTAGAGGACGCTAAAGGCAGTGCCATCACGGCACGCCCTTGATATTGTTGTCCGGGTGAAAATCGGGAGAATGGTTGCCCCGGGAGATTTTCGGGAGGGGCACTGAAATTCGGGAGTCTCTCGGAAAAATCGGGAAGGTTGCCGAGTATGGCTGGAGCCTATCTCAGCTGCATTCGGGCGGAAGGCGGGGGTACACCCTGGATAAGTCTCCACCTCATCGCAGGGCCAACACATCATAATACTCTTAATTTGGCGTTTTTAAACGACCCGGATTTTCGAGTATTTTCCCTATGATCAATTTCAAAATAAGAGTTCCTGCCCGACCATTCATCATAGTAACGTCACATAATGTACCGTATTTTCCGCACTATAAGGCGCACCTAAAAACCTAAAATTTTCTCAAAAGCTGACAGTGCGCCTTATAATCCGGTGCGCCTTATATATGGACCAATATTGAGCCACAACAGGTCTCGCAACCCCAGCCTCTACTGTAGCGTCTATTCTATGCGCCTTATAATGCGGTGCGCCTTATAATGTGGTTCGCCTTATATATGAACAAAGTTTTAAAGGCCTACTGAAACCCACTACTACCGACCACGCAGTCTGATAGTTTATATATCAATGATGAAATCTTAACATTGCAACACATGCCAATAAGGCCGGGTTAACTTATAAAGTGCAATTTTAAATTTCCCGCTAAACTTCCGGTTGAAAACGTCTATGTATGATGACGTATGCGCGTGACGTCAATAGTTAAACGGAAGTATTCGGACACCATTGAATCCAATACAAAAAAGCTCTGTTTTCATCGCAAAATTCCACAGTATTCTGGACATCTGTGTTGGTGAATCTTTTGCAATTTGTTTAATGAACAATGGAGACTGCAAAGAAGAAAGCTGTAGGTGGGATCGGTGTATTAGCGGCTGGCTGCAGCAACACAACCAGGAGGACTTTGACTTGGATAGCGTGACGTCAATAGTTAAACGGAAGTATTCGGACACCATTGAATCCAATACAAAAAAGCCCTGTTTTCATCGCAAAATTCCACAGTATTCTGGACATCTGTGTTGGTGAATCTTTTGCAATTTGTTTAATGAACAATGAAGACTGCAAAGAAGAAAGTTGTAGGTGGGATCGGTGTATTAGCGGCTGGCTGCAGCAACACAACCAGGAGGACTTTGACTTGGATAGCAGACGCGCTATCCGACGCTAGCCGCCGACCGCACGGATGATCGGGTGAAGTCCTTCGTCGCTCCGTCGATCGCTGGAACGCAGGTGAGCACGGGTGTTGATGAGCAGATGAGGGCTGGCTGGCGTAGGTGGAGCGCTAATGTTTTTATCATAGCTCTGTGAGGTCCCGTTGCTAAGTTAGCTTCAATGGCGTCGTTAGCAACAGCATTGTTAAGCTTCGCCAAGCTGGAAAGCATTAACCGTGTATTTACAGGTCCATGGTTTAATAGTATTGTTGATTTTCTGTCTATCCTTCCAGGCAGGGGTTTATTTCTATCTGCATTTAAGCACGATGCTATCACGTTAGCTCCGTAGCTAAAGTGCTTCGCCGATATATTGTCGTGGAGATAAAAGTCACTGTGAATGTCCATTTCGCGTTCTCGACTCTCATTTTCAAGAGGATATAGTATCCGGGGTGGTTTAAAATACAAATCCGTGATCCACAATAGAAAAAGGAGAGAGTGAGGATTCAAATGAGCCAGCTTGTACCTAAGTTACGGTCAGAGCAAAAAAAGATGCATCCTGCACTGCACTCTAGTCCTTCACTCTCACGTTCCTCATCCACATATCTTTCATCCTCGCTCAAATTAATGGGGTAATCGTCGCTTTCTCGGTCCGAACCGCTCTCGCTGCTGGTGTAAACAATGGGGAAATGTGAGGAGCCTTTCAACCTGTGACGTCACGCTACTTCCGGTACAGGCAAGGCTTTTTTTTATCAGCGACCAAAAGTTGCGAACTTTATCGTCGATGTTCTCTACTAAATCCTTTCAGCAAAAACATGGCAATATCGCGAAATGATCAAGTATGACACATAGAATGGATCTGCTATCCCCGTTTAAATTTAAAAAATTCATTTCAGTAGGCCTTTAAAATAGGCCATTCATTGAAGGTGCGCCTTATAATCCGGTGCGCCTTATAGTGCGGAAAATACGGGTACATAAAACATCAGTTGGGGTTCTCCACCCAGTTTAACGATTTTGACATTTCTGTAAATAATGACTGCGATTTCTATTCTGGACTTTGGCCTATAGATTGCACTAGTATGGGGACATAAAAACAAGTGAATGTTAAATTCATGTGTGAAGGCGACATATCCGCAATAGCAACCAGCCTTTCTACCATTGGTGCTTTCAGTCACGTTTCTGACATCCTCCTATCTTTCCCCAAGATACCAGCGAGCCGTTGTTCAACCTTTACTGCACAGTTTGTGCAGGATTGCAAGAAAACAAACACACCCCTGCCTGCCAGCTTGGCTTAAATCATTTACAACGCGATGGAAGCTGTTGGAAAAAAAAAAAAAAAAAAGGAAATCAGCTACTGATAGCCCGCTTGCAAAAAAAAGACGATAACAAATGCACTTATTGTGCATCTGCTTCTTACAAGAGAACTTACGCATGCCATCCAACTGCATTATCTAATCCATAATCATGAGATAACACTCTCAGCGGGCCCATTTACAAGCCCTTAACAACTTAACTGAAACAATGGAGCAGCTCATGTCACAAGGAAAAAAAAAAAGGTGGGGGGGTGTTTTACCTGGAAACACGGTTGAAGAGAAAGAGGAAAACTCCCAGGGGCAGGATGGAGATCAGGAACCAGGGGAAGACGATGCCAACCATCGCCAGGCAAAAGAACACCAGGGTCAGGTTCTGCAGCAGCGTTTCGGCTTGCATGGTGAAACGTACATCCACTGCGAAGAGAAGGCATCAAGGGCTTAAGATGAATTTCATAAACTATATTATTTTCATAAATGCCACAAAAGGTTGTATTCACCTGACATCATTATATATGTGAGACTCGAGGTGGGGGGCCAGAAAGCCTTCTGGGCGGCATTTTGCCTTTCTCCAAGAAAATGCCCTACGTGTGGGTTGTTTTAGGCTTTCGGAACCGTTCAAAACGCGAAAAAGGATAAAAGTTTCTTCAGAGTTCTTTGAGAGGTAATCAAGAAAGGTGCAAGATTTTACGAAAAACAACGACAAAGGTGGCACACACTCCAGTCGAAGAACGCACAAGTTTGCGGTGATTACTTTGTTAAAGGCTAAATATTTGAGAAAGTGGTCTATAACAGACTTATCTGAAAAACTAGATATCCTTGTCCCCTCCCAATATGGTTTTCGTAAAAAAAAGCACCACCTGTATGGCTATACTCGACCTCTTGGAGAAGGTCAATGACTGTATTGAAGAAGGAAAATGCGGTTTTGGCATTTTTTTGGATCTGTCCAAGGCCTTTGACACAATAGACTTTGAGATCTTATTGTATAAGCTATATCACTATGGTGTCAGAGGGGTACCTCTCGATTGGTTCCGTTCTTACCTATACGGAAGGCAACAATGTGTATGCGTCAATGATCACAATTCACCCTGTATGACCATAAATTATGGGGTTCCCCAGGAATCCATCTTGGGGCCTCTCCTTTTTATCCTATACACCAGGGGTCACCAACGTGGTGCCCGCGGGCACCAGGTAGCCCGTAAGGACCAGATGAGTCGCCCGCTGGCCTGTTCTAAAAATAGCTCAAATAGCAGCACTTACCAGTGAGCTGCCTCTATTTTTTAAATTGTATTTATTTACTAGCAAGCTAGTCTCGCTTTGCTCGACATTTTTAATTTTAAGAGAGACAAAACTCAAATAGAATTTTAAAATCCAAGAAAATATTTTAAAGACTTGGT
The DNA here is from genome assembly GCF_033978785.1 of Entelurus aequoreus. NCBI lineage: Eukaryota > Metazoa > Chordata > Actinopteri > Syngnathiformes > Syngnathidae > Entelurus > Entelurus aequoreus. The sequence goes on from NC_084758.1 coordinate 24,045,865, forward strand.
CTTCACTTGTTTAAATAAATTCATTATTTTTTTTACTTTGCTTCTTATAACTTTCAGAAAGACAATTTTAGAGAAAAAATACAACCTTAAAAATGATTTTAGGATTTTTAAACACATACCTTTTTACCTTTTAAATTCCTTCCTCTTCTTTGCTGACAATTTAAATCAATGTTCAAGTACATTTATTTTTTTATTGTAAAGAATAATAAATACATTTTAATTTAATTCTTCATTTTAGCTTCTGTTTTTTCGACGAAAAATATTTGTGAAATATTTCTTCAAACTTATTATGATTAAAATTCAAAAAAATTATTCTGGCAAATCTAGAAAATCTGTAGAATCAAATTTAAATCTTATTTCAAAGTCTTTTGAATTTCTTTTACAATTTTTGTTCTGGAAAATATAAAAGAAATAATGATTTTTCTTTGTTAGAAATATAGCTTGGTCCAATTTGTTGTATATTCTAACAAAGTGCAGATTGGATTTTAACCTATTTAAAACATGTCATCAAAATTCTAAAATTAATCTTAATCAGGAAAAATTACTAATGATGTTCCATAAATTATTTTTTTAATTTTTTCAAAAAGATTCGAATTAGCTAGTTTTTCTCTTCTTTTTTTCGGTTGAATTTTGAATTTTAAAGAGTCGAAATTGGAGATAAACTATGTTTCAAAATTTAATTGTCATTTTTTTTGTGTTTTCTCCTCTTTTAAACCGTTCAATTAAGTGTAAATATCATTAATTATTAATAATAACATAGAGTTAAAGGTAAATTGAGCAAATTGGCTATTTCTGGCAATTTATTTAAGTGTGTATCAAACTGGTAGCCCTTCGCATTAATCAGTACCCAAGAAGTAGCTCTTGGTTTCAAAAAGGTTGGTGACCCCTGCTATACACAAATGATTTTGTAAACTCCTCCGAAACTTTTCATAAAATAATTTTTGCTGACGATACAAATTTGTTTACCTCACACAGGAGCCTACACGATTTACAAGTAACTGTCAATTCAGAGCTTGTGAAAGTGGATTCCTGGTTCAAATGCAATAAGCTCTCACTTAATGTAAATAAAACCAATTTTATTCTATTTCGTTCTAATAAAAACCGGACAAATACCGAGCACTGCCATATCAACATCAACGGGCAGGAAATACAGAGAGTGAACTCCACAAAATTCCTGGGGGTCATCATTGACGAATACCTCAATTTCAAATGTGACATTAGCCATCTGTTAAACAAATTATCCAAATATGTTGGCCTGTTCTTTCACCTTCGTCATTATCTTCCTCTTTATGCTCTACTTACCCTATATCAAACTCTCTTTGAACCACATCTAAACTACTGTAATGTCATCTGGTGTAACACCTTCCCTACCTACCTTCACAAATTAGAATCCATGCAAAAGAAAATCATACGGGCCCTGTCATGGTCCAAGTTTAATGCCCCCACTCGACATCTATTCCATATCTATCATCTCTTAAGACTGACAGAGTTCAATATTTATCAAAATGCTTGTTTAACCTATCAAGCCATTTACAGGCTGAATCTTAGGCTCTGTAGCTTGGTTCCTATCTACCATCCCCAGCATGCCCACAACACTAGTAACTTAGATCTGATATCAGGTAAACATCGTTTACTGGCTTGTACCGGTCAAAGTGTTGTATGCAGGGGACCAAAGATTTGGAACCGGCTTGATGAGAGCCTCAAGATGCTGTATCCATTCTCCAACTTCAAAAAGAAACTGAAAACTTACCTATTAACCACCTATCTCTAATGCCTCATGTGGGGTAGACTACTGCTGGGTTTTGCATGGTTGAATGAATATATATGTATGTGTATGCTTGCTTTAGTACTCAGTGTTTCCCACACATTCATTTATTTGTGGCGGCCCGCCACGAAAGAATTACGTCCGCCACGAATAAATTTTTTTTTTTTTTTTACATTTTTTTTATTATTTTTTTTGTCCTGTCCAGCTTCTCAGGCAAAGTTGATGTAGATGCCCATATAGGCTGTTCAGATTTACTTTACAAAAGAGAAGTGTAGGATACTTCTCTTGTTGCCTTATTTGTATTTGACCACTACTGTTTTCTGTTTATTTGTTACTGACTGTGGCAGGACACCTCTGCCTCTGTTTCACTTTATGTTGCTGGTAAATAATATGGTTGTAGTAGTAGGCTAAAGTTAAATTATTTAGTATGCACTAATTAAAGGGGCAGAGCTTTAAGAGACATTTTAGCTTTTATATTTTATAAGATATATTTTTTGTAAGAACCACAATTAATAAATATATTTCAGTGAATAACTTATTGTTCAAATCTGTATATAAATATGTACATAAAGTGTTGTAATTATATTGTAAAATGGATGGATGGATGGAGGGACGTTTAAAACAAAACTGTTATTATTAATTAGTAAGTATACATTTTTTGAGCCTTTTTAGAGAAAATCATATAATTGTAGTAAATTATGCAAATTGCTCGATGATGTCATGGTGACCACGCCCATAGCCACGCCCCCACCGCCACAGGTATCTTGGCAGTTTATGGGAAACACGGAGTACTATTATCTTGTGTTTATCATATAGCGTTGTTGTTGTGCTTGCTACCATGTTTCATCATCCCATGTATATACTGTCCTCTGGACCCCCTGTCAAAAGCTTCTTCTAGCTTATTTGGGGGACCCTTTCGCGTACCAACATCTTTAAATGATGATATTCACTACTATTGTAATTGTTATATGGTATTGTGAATAAGCTAAACTTAATTTACTTAATTTACTTGTTTGATATAATTTTAACGGTTAGTATTTCCCATTGAAATATTATCTTGATATTATTTGTATTTCTTAAATATGTTTGCTACGGGAGCTATGAAAAGCGCCAACTTAATAAATAACCAATAAAATAAATCAAAACCTAAAAGAGTTACGTTTTTACCAAAGACAACAATCATAAATGAATTTTTCAGCACATACACAATGTTGACATCTACCGTAGTTATATTTTGATAAAGACAACACCATCAATGAATCTTTCAGCACATACACAATGTTGACATCTATAGTTATTTTTTGATAAACAATCATAAATGAATCTTTCAGCACATACATAATGTTGACATCTATAGTTATATTTCGATAAAGACGGGGAAAAACACGCTACTTGTAAACGGTGCGTGCAACAACAACAGCAACTAACATGGCAGTAGACGCCAAGTTAAATCTTGAAATGCAACCTTACCCGAGCAAAAACGATCCATATTTATCCGGGAGAGTCTTGATACTAATTTCCTTGACCCAGTCACACACAAACAAGTTGTAGACCTCCATGCTTTTCCAAGTTTCCATCTGTTTTGTCCTGTAGAATGATGTCTGGAGCACAACAGTGCCATACGTCTGGGAACGCGACCAACGTATAATCCTTGATATCACTCGACAAATCTTGTTTTGATCAAGTATAAGATCTATTTCATTGCATAGTTGGATTTTTGCTCGTATCTCCTTCTTGCAGGAAGATTTAAGTCTCTTTTGTACTCAGATAGTTCGCACTCTGTTAGCTGCTCAGTAACCATGTTGGTTTGTTGGCCCACCACTTTGTTTACTACCGTTCTAAAGTCACCTGACTGAATACAACCTATTAACACTTCAAAGTAAAAGCGGCTTGGTCCACAAAATTAGCACCGGTCAAAAACATGGGTATTAACAACACATGGTTCTTATTGCACTCAAAGAACAATTTTAGAAGATTAAAATAAAAATCAAAAGGCATTAAACACATTGGGTTTCTACTGTTGCACTCAAAGAACAATTTACAATTGTGTATAATACATATGGTCTACCATAATCTAGGATTAGGATAGAATAGAATGGAAAGGTTTATTGACATTTTATTAAATGCTTCATGATTTATGGTTGTCACTCTTGGTCTGTGCTTGAAGACAAATACAATCATAAGAATGGGATCTATTCTAGGCTACATCCTGTTCGCTCTATATCTCCTCCCTCCTGGAGAGATTTTTAAGAGGCATGGAGTGTTTCAACACTTTTATGCAGAGGACTGCCAAATTTATATGACGATTTCAAAAGGCCACGGCCCCCTGACACCCCTTCTCAACTGTCTATGCGACGTCAAGGCTTGGTTAGCCCAGAATTTTTTAATAATGAATGAGGGAAAAACGGAAATTTTAGTTTTTGGTCCAGCCCTCACTGACTTGGGACCATTGCAAAATGATGTGCGTCCCAAAGTCACCAGCCTTGGCGTCATTATAGACAGCGATTTTAAACTTGACAAACAAGTCAATGGCGTTTTAAAAATCGTGTTTTTATCACCTTCGTCTTTTAGCAAAGGTAAAACCGTTTTTATCTTTTAACCTTTTTGAACAAGTCGTGCATGCTTTTATTTCAAGTGGCCTGGACTACTGCAATGCACTTTATGCTGGCATTAGCCAAGAAGCTCTCTCCCGGTTGCAGTTAGTCCAGAACGCGGCAGCACGGCTTTTAACAGGGGCCAGGAAACGCCAGCATATAACCCCAATTCTTCAGACTTTGCACTGGCTCCCTGTTCATTTTAGAATTGATTTTTTTTGCTGTTTGCTTTTAAAGCTTTACATGGACTGGCACCTCATTATATCTCGGACCTCATCCAAATTTACACTCCTGCGTGCGCTCTGAGGTCCGAGAGCCAGCTCCAGCTCGTGGTACCCAAGACGAGACTTAAAAGCTCTGGAACACTCTGCCCCTCCATGTTCGAACTGCTCCCACAGTGGAGTGTTTTAAGTCTCGTCTTAAAACCCACTTTTATTCTTTGGCTTTTAACACTACGTGAGTTGTGTGGTCCTCTGTGTTTTCTAAATTTTGATTTCTATTTGTTTTAATTGGTTTTACCCTTTAAAATCGTTTTTAATCATATTTATTTTTATATTGTTTTTATATTGTTTTTATATTTATTTATTTTTTTGCTTTTTATTCAGTCATTGGTGGAGCTAAGGATAATATTTTAATATTGTTTTTAATATTGTTGTGCAGCACTTTGGAAACATTTCTGTTGTTTAATGTGCTATACAAATAAAGTGGATTGGATTGGATTGGATAAGTAAAGCAAGGCAACTTTATTTGTATAGCACTTTTCATACACAAGGCAGACTCAAAGTGCTTCACAGACAACAAAGTGAAATGAAAGAAAATAAAAGCAAAATTAAAATGCAGACAATAAAAATAAAAACAGTGCGGACGTTAAAAGTTAAAAGATTTAGCTGAAAGCTAAGGTGAACATAAAAGTTTTCAGTCTAGTTTTAAAAGTAGTCAGAGTTGGGGAAAGTCTGACATCTTCAGGAAGTTTATTTCAGCTATTTGTTGCATAGTGACTGAATGATGCTCTCCCTTGATTTGAGTTTACTCTCGCTAACAGATTGGTCTCAGAAGATCTTAGTGATCTAGAGGGCTTATATAGTGGGAGCATATCAGTGATATACTTGGGCCCTAGACCATGTAGTGATTTATATGTGAGCAGGAGGATTTTGAAATCAATTCTCTGATGTACAGGGAGCCAATGTAAGGATTTAAGAATTGGTGTAATGTGCTCACATTTTTTGGTCTTTGTAAATAGTAAATAGTAAAACAATTGTAAAAAAAAAAATTGTTAAAGATAAAACACAAATTGTAGCAATTTGTTACAAAATTCAGTCATTCCACTTGCATTAGTTTGCGCTACGTGGGCGGTTTGGACTTCGTTAATATTTGGCATCAAGCCAAGCAGCTGTGTGCGCGTTCACTAGAGATGCGCGGTTTGCGGACACAACCGCGGAGTCCGCGGATAAACCGCGGGTCGGGCGGGTGACATGACGAAAAAAATAGATTTTAAATAGATTCGGGCGGGTGGCGGTTGAACCAATTCGGAAATATATATACATAGTTAAATGTTGTTACCCACATACGAAAAACGAGCAGCACTCTTTGAAACAAGTTACGTGAGTTAAGTTAAGTTTGTGCGCGTAATTGACAGCCTAAAGGCTTATGAGGCACATTTTTTATTTATTTTTTTATTTCAACTTAAAAACGTATGAGCCTATGCCTATGACTACAACATAGGCTATGTGTTTATCTTTATCTTCCTGCCTGTCGTTGACAATGGAGATTGTCTGATATTTTGTCATGGCTGCAGATCAATCAATAAAGGTTCATCTTTGTCGCAAAATTGTTCACTGTTTCACTGTGCACCCCGCCCTCGTCCCTATTTGAGCATTATAACGTTAACAAGTTAATATTCATTGAAATAAATTCAGAATTTTTTTTTTACCTAACGAAAATATGAGCCTGGTCTTTCTAAAACATTTTTTTAACTTCTTAAAAGCATCGTTCTGCTTGCTGCAACTGCGCACACAAAGTGTGAGGAACACACTCCTGATCTGAGGGCATTGGCAACAATAGTCAACACTTTCTTAATGGAAATGACAATAATAGTATAATAATGATAAATAATATTATCACGCATTGAATGTCTCTGCTGCATTGGATCAGTCTCCTTTCTTTAACAGGCAAAAGCTTTCTAACCTCACTAATGCCTTGCATCGTCTATATTAGATATATAACAACGGGCGGGTGGCGGGCGGGTGTGGTTTTGATAAAATGTTGGTTCGGGTGGATAGCGGGTGGATGACGACTTTTGTGATGCGGTTGCGGATGAAATAATTGCCTATCCGCGCATCTCTAGCATCCACGTATCTGTATGTGCACAAAAGAGAAGCTAGTTAACTTCCTGACCTGTCGATCTGACTGCTTGTTATTTAGTTGTTTAGCTAAGTTTGAAGCAAAGGTGGTAATACTTCAATCATGCCACCTTTGGCGAGGCGTGTTTTAAAGCAGCGCTTGCAGCGTGACGCTTCTGTGTTTAATGTGTCTCTTGATCAAGCCCAAATACCTTCATACTGCGCATCACGCACCCTCTTTATTAACCAGTAGAATTGCCTTCATTTTACGTTTTTTTCTTCTCCACACTGTTTCTCCATGCGCGCTCCGTGAGTGTGCGCGCTGACACACTCAACATGCTTCTCCGCTCTGTACGTCACCACCGCACAACAGCATGCAGATGGAAAAAAAATACCAATATTTTTCAAAAGGCAGTATAGTACTGTTTTCAATTCATTATTAGTAATGATATACCGTACAGCCGTAGTTCAAAGTGTGCAAACTTTCACTAAAATATGGACTTCTGTCAAGGCTGGAACCCATTATTCATATTTACACTGTTTCTTATGGCGAACTTTGCTATACTATACAAACTTTTCGATTTACGAACTAATTAAAGGCCTACTGAAATGTGATTTTCTTATTTAAATGGGGATAGCAGGTCCATTCTATGTGTCATACTTGATCATTTCGCGATATTGCCATATTTTTGCTGAAAGGATTTAGTAGAGAACATCGACGATAAAGTTCGCAACTTTTGGTCGCTGATAAAAAAGCCTTGCCTGTACCGGAAGTAGCGTGACGTCACCGGTTGTGGAGCTCCTCACATCTGCACATTGTTTACAATCATGGCCACCAGCAGCGAGAGCGATTCGGACAGAGAAAGCGACGATTTCCCCATTAATTTGAGCGAGGATGAAAGATTTGTGGATGAGGAAAGTGAGAGTGAAGAACTAGAGGGCAGTGGAAGCGATTCAGATAGGGAAGATGCTGTGAGAGGCGGGTGGGACCTGATATTCAGCTGGGAATGACTAAAACAGTAAATAAACACAAGACATATATATACTCTATTAGCCACAACACAACCAGGCTTATATTTAATATGCCACAAATTAATAACAAACACCTCCCCCCTCCCGTCCATATAACCCACCAATACAACTCAGACACCCGCACAACACACTCAGCCCAAAGTACCGTTCACCTCCGCAAAGTTCATACAGCACATACACTACCGTTCAAAAGTTTGGGGTCACATTAAAATGTCCTTATTTTTCAATGAAGATAACTTTAAACTAGTCTTAACTTTAAAGAAGTACACTCTATACATTGCTAATGTGGTAAATGACTATTCTAGCTGCAAATGTCTGGTTTTTGGTGCAATATCTACATAGGTGTATAGAGGCCCATTTCCAGCAACTATCACTCCAGTGTTCTAATGGTACAATGTGTTTGCTCATTGGCTCAGAAGGCTAATTGATAATTAGAAAACCCTTGTGCAATCATGTTCACACATCTGAAAACAGTTTAGCTCGTTACAGAAGCTACAAAACTGACCTTCCTTTGAGCAGATTGAGTTTCTGGAGCATCACATTTGTGGGGTCAATTAAACGCTCAAAATGGCCAGAAAAAGAGAACTTTCATCTGAAACGCGACAGTCTATTCTTGTTCTTAGAAATGAAGGCTATTCCACAAAATTGTTTGGGTGACCCCAAACTTTTGAACGGTAGTGTATATTTCCCCAAAGTCCCCAAAGTTACGTACGTGACATGCACATAGCGGCACGCACGTACGGGCAAGCGATCAAATGTTTGGAAGCCGCAGCTGCGTACTCACGGTACCGAGTCTGTGTATCCGACTCAAAGTCCTCCTTGTAAGAGTCTCTGTTGTCCCAGTTCTCCACAAGCCAATGGTAAAGCTTGACTGTCATCTTTCGGGAATGTAAACAATGAAACACCGTCTATGTGTTTGTGTTGCTGCACACCGCTTCCCACCTACAGTTTTCTTCTTTGCTGTATCCATTGTTCATTGAACAAATTGCAAAAGATTCACCAACACAGATGTCCAGAATACTGTGGAATTTTGCGATGAAAACAGACAACTTAATAGCTGGCCACAATGCTGTCCCAAAATGTCCGCTACAATCCGTGACGTCACGCGAGACGTTTTCAGCAGGATATTTCGCGCGAAATTTAAAATTGCACTTTAGTAATCTAACCCGGCCGTAATGGCATGTGTTGCAATGTTAAGATTTCATCATTGATATATAAACTATCAGACTGCGTGGTCGGTAGTAGTGGCTTTCAGTAGGCCTTTAAGCTTGTAAATGGAGGTTCCACTGTATACTTGCCAATTAATGACCAAAGAGGCCTATGTTTTCCAGTCTACTTTATTATGCATTCCAAATCATTTTAAAGGTTACCAAGTGAAGTTGTTTTATAGTACATAATGAGTTTTCATATCTTGGAAACACAGTCTGTCTCCAATTATCGCCTGCTTAAAATTAACGCCTCATCCTTTCTGTGGTTCAGGTAAATGAGTACAGCGGCTACAATTAAAGCATTCACAATATATTATGTTAGTCAATGGAAGGCGCACTGAGCTTAAAAGCAATATGGCTGTATTGGTGTTTAGAGTCAACACATATTAGGTCTCACCCTCATCCATGTCCCTGGAGAAGCGGGTCAGGATGCGTCCGAGAGGCGTCGTGTCAAAGAAGCGCATCGGGCTGCGGAGGAGTCGGCGGAACAGCTTGTCGTGCAGCGCGGAGGCCGCCTTCACCGTGCACTGTCAACGCAAACAAACAACATTACGAGAGTCGGTAAGTGGAAAAACCCACAGCTTCAAATAGCATATGGACTCGTTAAGGCGCAGTTTGTCACAATCCACACGCACAGCATGGCTATAGGAAGAATTGCTGTTTATATTCATTTCTGTCAAATCCTCATTTATAACGAGTGTCTTTGATGCTGGCAGAAAGGTTGTGACCTTATGCTCAGGAGCCATTTAACCATTTAAACAGGAATTTCACATGGCCGCAGAGAGCAAATGAATTCTATCACTAGAATTTTTAACATTGCCACAGATGTCATCACAGCTCAGGTAGGGAGGAAAAAAAGAGAAATATCATGTCTTTTTTAACAATTTCAAGTGGCATACATTAACAGAGGGACATAATCCCATGCAATAACAGAGTGTCAGAGAGGGTTAGCTGGTAAAAAAAAAGACATGGATCAAAATGAAAACCACACATGTGCAGTCGTGCACCACCTCTGTCAGCCATTCTGAAGCTGCTAGAAATGGCAGTTGACATACTAATTGATTTGGCCCACAGGCATTGTAGCAATATTTGCTAGGCGGTGAAAGCCAGGACAAATGACATCATTAAAAATAAGACAGGTGCACAATTAAACTGTACAAGCATATAAATGAATCTACATTTCAAAGACCATTCATAAAAAACGATCTTCTACAGCAGGGGTTCATTTGCTTTTTGACCTCGGGGGGCCAACATTGCCACTACAGATATTACAAATATTTAACACTGAATTAGTCATCTTACTATTGATTTTAATCATATTCAATAATTATATATACAGTTTAACAGAATAAACTTTGTCAAATGATATGAAAGCATGTGTTAATCACAAATATTATTATCAAGGCTTATTACAAAACTAAATACTAATCAAATATACTGCAATAGAAGGGACTCACAAAACTAATACATTCTAACTAAATTAATATTAAATAATAATATTTGTTTCTTAAAATTAAAGTGTAAATTAAATTACAGCCTCACCAATTTCGTCATATTTTCTGCGCTTAAGAAACGTCTCTATGACTTTAGCTACAGACTTATGTTTGTTTGATATTGTCATTACTGCCACAAGTGGTGGAAAAGTGTATTACAACTGAGTACCTCTATGGCCCATACGGACACCTTTTTTTGGTGGCCCTCTAGGGCAGTGTTTTTCAACCATTGTGCCGCGGCACACACTAGTGCCGTGAGATACAGTCTGGTGTGCCGTGGGAGATGATCTAATTTCACCTATTTGGGTTAAAAATATTTTTTGCAACCCAGTAATTATAATCCGCAAATAATGTGTTGTTGTTGAGTGGAGATCGGCAGAGTAACCGTGTAATACTATTCCATATCAGTAGGTGGCAGCAGGTAGCTAATTGCTTTGTAGATGTCGGAAACAGCGGGAGGCAGCGTGCAGGTAAAAAGGTATCTAATGCTTAAACCAAAAATAAACAAAAGGTGAGTGCCCCTAAGAAAAGGCATTGAAGCTTAGGGAAGGCTATGCAGAACGAAACTAAAACTGAACTGGCTACAAAGTAAACAAAAACAGAATGCTGGACGACAGCAAAGACTTACTGTGGAGCAGAGACGGCGTCCACAATGCACATCCAAACATGACGTGACAATCAACAATGTCCCCAAAAAGAAGGATAAAAACAACGGAAATGTTCTTGATTGCTAAAACAAAGCATGTGTGGGGAATAGCGGTCAAGGAAGACATGAAACTGCTACAGGGAAATACCAAATAAAGAGAAAAAGCCACCAAAATAGGAGCGCAAGACAAGAAATAAAACACTACACACAGGAAAACAGCAAAAACTCAAAATAAGTCACGGCGTGATGTGACAGGTGGTGACAGTACACCAACTTTGAGACAAGAGCTATAGTGATGCATGCTTGGTTATGGTTTAAAGTCATATCCAACAATTGCGACAATGACTTTTTACTGTCAATATCGGCTGCTGAGTTTCATTTTTAATGATTTCTGCTGGTGGTGTGCCTCCGCATTTTTTCAATGAAAAAAATGTGCCTTGGCTCAAAAAAGGTTGAAAAACACTGCTCTAGGGAGCACTCGTGGCATATGGTTAAAAAGCACTGTTCTCCAAGGCCCTCTAATTGGGAAATATACATTTCAACACTAAAAGATTCAGCAAAATTACAAATTCTTAGTTGTATCAACTGACATAACACTTAAAGAGAAGAACATTTAAAGCATTTCATTTTACGCATCCTATTTATATATATTTTTTACTTGTTGAAAGGTCCTCTGTTATCCAAAATTGACTTTTGACTGATCTTTTAACAGTTATGTAGTATGTTTCTATAGTTTTTGAGCACGAGGTGTGACAGAAATCAATGTTTATTCACGCCTACCAATTCATGGCGAACAAGACAAACACAGACCATTAGCATTAAAGGGGACTTATTAGGCAAAGCAAACTATTCTTACCTATTTCATGTTTACTTTGTGTATTTGGGATCTGTATAATTCACGAAAATTTGAAACAAACATGGAAGCATGGCAGAGATATTTATAAAACAATCTTGCCTTCATTCATACTTCCGCCAATCAAGCCTTTTGGAAATTGTCCCATTTGTGACGTTATTTCCAAGTGTGGCGTCAACGGATATCACATATATGGTCGAAATTAACCTGAAGAGCTTAGTAGTCGACGCTATAGTCAATAAGTTCCTTCTTTTTCTCTATCCTCTTGTTGTGGGGGCACATTGGCTCGTACATGCACACGCATCCTAGGTTTGGTTGATATCAACACTTCAGTCATCAACAATTGCATCATCAGAGAAATGGACATTGGAACAGTGTAGGACTGACTTGGTAGGATAAGTACAGCAAGTAGTGGACATAGAGAGAGAGAGATCAGAAAGCACAAGAATAAGTATCTACATTTGATTGTTTACATTTGATTATTTACAATCCGGGGAGGTAGGATGTGGAAGGGAGGGTGTTAGTTTAGGGTTGAAGTTGCCTGGAGGTGTTCTTTTAGTGCGGTTTTGAAGGAGGATAGAGATGCCCTTTCTTTTACACCTGTTGGGAGTGCATTCCATATTGATGTGGCATAGAAAGAGAATGAGTTAAGACCTTTGTTAGATCGGAATCTGGGTTTGACGTGGTTTGTGGAGCTCCCCCTGGTGTAGAGGTTATGGTTAAGAGGTTAAGGAAGTAGTTTGACATGTACTTCGGTATCAGGGAGGTGTAGTGGATTTTATAGACTAGGCTCAGTGCAAGTTGTTATACTCTGTCCTCCACCCTGAGCCAGCCCACTTCGGTAGGAGTGAGGTGTGATCTGGGGTGGAGGTCTAGAAGTAATCTGACTAGCTTGTTCTGGGATGTTTGGAGTCTAGATTTGAGGGTTTGGAGGTGCTAGGGTACCAGGAGGTGCATGCGTAATCGAAAAAGGGTTGAATGAGAGTTCCCGCTAGAATCCTCATGGTGCTTTTGTTGACCAGAGGAGATTTTATAGAGAAATCTCGTTCGTTGGTTGACCTTTTTGATTACATTGGTTGCCATTTTATCACAGGAAAGATTAGCCTCTAGAATGGAACCTAGGTAGGTGACCTCATCTTTCCTGGTGATAACAATGTCACCCACTTTTATAGTGAAGTCACTGACTTTCTTAAGGTTGACGTGGGACCCAAATAGGATGGATTCCAGCGAGCCAGGTGCAAATTCTACATAGTTCAGCACTGAGGATTTTCTCCACCTGTGACTTGTAATCCTATACTTCATATTATAGTTTTTTTTTTAAATTATAATCATTTTTCTTTGTTGCTCTACTGGTTTATAATGAGGCGTTCAGGGACAGTTTAAACCCCCAGTTAAGTAACCTAACATGGATTGTCAGTGGTTGGGCTTGGAGGTCAAGAGTGTTGAAAAAAAGTGCGGTGAAGAGGGCGCTCTTACCTTTACAAACACCAGGCCTCTTATGGTCTTGAGAAGCAAAGCGGCGCCCATGGAGACAACGTAAACAATGGAATAGAACTGAATGTGAGGGTTGAGCGTCATGCTGTCTTCCACCTTCGTCTCATTTACTGAGATTAATGAAGCATTCTGGGAAGGATTGGAGGGGCAGAAAGAGGAACAAATGAGTATGGTTGAGTGAATCACTAACGAAGCAGGAAAAAACTTGTTATTTTTTTGGTCCCATGTTAGATTCCCATTTAATTAATCCAGAAAGGTGTTTTTTGGTAAACAAAAAAGCTCATCACAGTCAGCAATGTGGTGTTTTCTTTTGCGAGCACATTTCTCAACAACAACCACCTGCTTTGCAGCACATCTGCTTCCTTGCCGCCTGCGCTTGTTTTTAATTAAGCTTACCGCAGCGCAGTTACTTTTTTTTCTTTTTTTTAAATCACTCAGGTACAGATTAATGCTCATTCCGCTGCCTCGGCTCATTGGAGCAACAGCTTTGTTTTGTTTGTTGTTTTTTTCTTTGGCTTGCTAAATTAAACGCTGAAGGACTTGTGGACGGTCTGTTGTTTTTCACTTGCAAAAATTGTACAATTACCTGTCACAAACCTCTTCTGAAAAAAAAAAACATGCTTTAATGATTTCTACACTGGCAAGTTCCCTACTATCAAACTGCTGCGCTACAGAATGCTGATGCTCGAGTGCTGACTAGATCGAGAAGGCATTACATTTGTCAAGCACTAACTTAACTGCTTTGGCTTTGTGTAGAACATTGAATTCAATTGAAAATGTTTAGTCTGCTGTGCTCCAGAATTCTGCTGCTCGAGTGCTGACTAGAACTAGACAAAATTACATTTCTCCTGGACTTGCATAAGTGCATTAGCTCCTTTTAAAAACTGAATTTAAAATATTTTTTCTGCTGTGCTCCAGAATACTGCTGCTCAAGCGCCAGTTAGAACTAGATTACATTTCTCCACAAACTCACATAACAGCATTGTAACCCTACAAAACATTAAAATAAATTTGAAACATATTTTCTGCTGTGCTCCACAATGCTGCTGGTTGAATGCTGAGGAGAACAAGAAGATATGACAATTCTCTTGTATTAGTTTTAACAGCATTCACTCTAAGTAAAATGTTTATTTAAAAATGTCTATGTGCTGCTGCTCAAGAACTGACTAGAACTCAAAGACATGACATTGCTCCTGTTCTGCTCCAACTTTCCTCTGCCTTCCGGTAAAACAAACCCCAAAGTCCACGTATTGACAAATGTAGACACATAGAATCATCATACTGCTGTGATTATATGCATCAAGTGTTCATTCAAGGCTAAGGCAAAATATTGCGATATATATCGTGTATCGTGACATGGCCTAAAAATATCGAGATATTAAAAAAAGGCCATATTGCCCAGCCCTACCGGAACCCTCAAGTTGCTGGCACGCCCGCTTTACCAACCGAGCTATACCGCCCCTGTAAGACTCAGGTTTCAAATCCTTATTCTAAGGTGTAAATTGATCTTGGTTCTGGACCTCCACAATAAAAGTCAAACTGAACTGAATCATGGCTACAAATAAGCCAGGTCCGTTTGCTCACCCCGCTTCCTTGATTAATCCAGTGACTAAGCCACCAGTTACTGAAGGCCACGCTGCCTGTAGTACTGAGGAAGAAGAAGGCGTTCAGGAACAAAACCACTGGACCTCCCGCCGCTCGGATGTAGGCGGCGTACACGGACCACGCGACGGCGCCAGACCCCTTCTCTTCGGCTTTCATCAGTTGTTCTAGATCAAAGCAATGACACATGAATGTATGAACAAGAGCACCAGGCTTCGCTCTAAAAGAAAAAAATCGCCGTTTTGTTCTCACCTCCTTTTTTGCTCGGCATCTTCTGTTGGACGCTGACCACATCCTCGACACGGCAAACCTTTTCGGCAGCTGCTTTGTGCTGTTTGTTTTTGAAATTCTCTTTCAACAGATTCTGAGGAACAAGGACAGGATCAAAGAGGCGGCTTCTCCCAGTAAGTTACAACTGTACATGACAGCCGCTATAACAAAAACGCCCTTCGGCTCGTTAAAACAGAGATATCAGTGACAGGATCTTTAGCGGCCCACCAGTAAATCAATGAGACCTGTAAATAAGGGAAAAGCCTTGCATGCATGAACATTTCCCAACAACTGGGCATGCCTTGGTAGGGGCTTATGAATTATTGAGCTTGTAATGCTATTTTGTCGCGGGAGGGAAGGTGCCTTATTGAAAAGAGCGCCGACGGCCTTACCTCCTGTTGCATGCTGCTGAAAAGCGAGGCGTAGTCACGCTCTTTAGCCATTAGCTGAGCGTGAGTGCCGTGCTCTGATATCTGGCCATCCTTCATCAGGATGATATCATCGCAGTCTGGCAGATACTGAAAACGACACACAAAAGCAATATTGTTGATTTAGCATTGTAGACATTGGGGTAATTAAAGTGTCCCCTCAGCGCACCGGATGTCATTTAATCCAGTATGGTATTCTGTGGGTGGGGCTAAATAGGTTTTGTAAATACATTAAAAATACTTTAATTAAAATTTTGAGAATTATGTGCTTTCTTTTCTCCAGTAATAATATACAACCTGATAATTTCACTTTGACGTCACCAAGTATGTTAATAAGCTTTTTCAATGGAAAAAAACTCCTTCTCTATGAGAATAATGGTAAGACAAGCAAGAACAATCCAACCTACATTATGGTTTGGTCACTTCCAGGGATGCTAATTAGAGATGTCCGATAATGGCTTTTTTGCCGATGTCCGATATGCCGATATTGTCCAACTCTTAATTACCGATTCCGATATGAACCGATACTGATATATACAGTCGTGGAATTAACACACTTTTTATGCCTAATTTTGTTGTGATGCCCCGCTGGATGCATTAAACAATGTAACAAGGTTTTCCAAAATAAATCAACTCAATTTATGGAAAAAAATGCCAACATGGCACTGCCATATTTATTTTTGAAGTCACAAAGTGCATTATTTTTTTTTAACATGCCTCAATACAGCAGCTTGGAATTTGGGACATGCTCTCCCTGAGACCCACTACAACTATGGGAAGTACTATACTTTGACTTTCACAAAGTGCATTATTATTTTTTTTTTTTAAACATGCCTCAAAACAACAGCTACAAAAACAATGAAGGCACACAGCTTCAGTCCAGAGTATATTAGAGTCATAAAGTAAACAACAACAACAATAACACACCGCTACAAAAGTCAAACAACAAGATCAAAAAACAAAAACATATACACTGTGGTGGCCTCTGCGGTGTTCCACACCATCGTCTGCTGGGGTGGGAGGGGGAGGAGCATGGCCAGAGACAGGAGCAGACACAACAAAGCAACCAAGAGAGCCGACTCCACCCTCGGACGCCCACCAACTCTTGGCCAGTGTCCAGTCCGCATGGATGAGCGAGGATACCTCCATGGCGATTGTTATTATACCATGTTAACTGTTAGCATGCTAAGTGTTAGCTAATAATTAGAGATGTCCGATAATGGCTTTTTTGCCGATATTCCGATATTGTCCAACTCTTAATTACCGATTCCGATATCAACTGATACTGATATATACAGTCGTGGAATCAACACATAATTATGCCTAATTTTGTTGTGATGCCCCGCTGGATGCATTAAACAATGTAACAAGGTTTTCCAAAATAAATCAACTCAATTTATGGAAAAAAATGCCAACATGGCACTGCCATATTTATTATTGAAGTCACAAAGTGCATTCTTTTTTTTAACATGCCTCAAAACAGCAGCTTGGAATTTGGGACATGCTCTCCCTGAGAGAGCATGAGGAGGTTGAGGTGGACGGGGTTCATAGGGGGGGAAGCGGGGGGTGTATATTGCAGCGTCCCGGAAGATTTAGTGCTGCAAGGGGTTCTGGGTATTTGTTCTGTTGTGTTTATGTTGTGTTACGGTGCGGATGTTCTCCCGAAATGTGTTTGTCATTCTTGTTTGGTGTGGGTTCACAGTGTGGCGCATATTTGTAACAGTGTTAAGGTTGTTTATACGGCCACCCTCAGTGTGACCTGTATGGCTGTTGACCAAGTATGCTTGCATTCACTTGTGTGTGTGAAAAGCCGTAGATATTATGTGACTGGGCTGGCACGCAAAGGCAGTGCCTTTAAGGTTTATTGGCGTTCTGTACTTCTCCCTACGTCCGTGTACACAGCGGCGTTTTAAAAAGTCATACATTATTACTTTTGGAAACCTATACCGATAATTTTGAAACAGATACCGATAATATCCGATATTACATTTTAAAGCATTTATCGGCCGATAAATGTAGTCTGATATTATCGGACATCCCTACTTTAGAGTGATTGTCGTGCAGGTCGTTGCTTCTGCTTACCTGCAGCTGGTGGGTGACAAAGATCACCGTCTTGCCTTTGGCGGAACCCCGTATGACCTTATTGAAGATGTGCGAGCCCACGCAGGCGTCCACGGCGCTCAGGGGGTCGTCCAGGAGCAGAATGGGTCGCTCGCTGTAGAGCGCCCGAGCCAGGCTAATTCTCTGACGCTGTCCCCCGCTCAGATTTGCTCCTCTCTCCCCGATCTGCAAAGGCAATGTCAAATGGGACCCGCTCCTCCTGCCATTTCAGGGAATGTCTGCTGACAGCCCAGGAAGAAAGAATTGTCGGATACCTCTGTCATGTCCCCATAGGGCAGCTCGGCAAGGTCGGGGAGAAGACAGCAGGCCTCTAGGACATTATTATATCTAAAGGAGAAACAGTTAGGTTATATTTGTGATCACTTTTGGCTCACACACTATCACGACTCACTTGTCTTTCTCATACTCCTGCCCAAACAGGATGTTCTCCTTCAGCGAGTCATTGAGGATCCAGGCTTGTTGGGAGACATAAGCAAAGCCGCCGCTGACTGCCACGTTGCCTTCTAAAAGGGTCATCTGTGGCACACATTGCAGGTCCTTAATCAAGCGAAGGAACACGTGTCATTTATATAATCGCCATTCAGTTCTCACCTGTCCCAGAAGTGCTGAGAGAAGAGAGCTCTTCCCACTTCCGACACCACCGCAGATCCCAACCAGAGAACCCTAGGCAGGAAACAACAACATTGGAGATAAAGGACCACTAAAGGCCTACTGAAATGAAATGTTTTTATTCAAACGGGGATAGCAGATCCATTCTATGTGTCATACTTGATCATTTCGCGATATTGCCATATTTTTGCTGAAAGGGTTTAGTAAAGAACATCGACGATAAAGTTCGTAACTTTTGGTCGCTGATAAAAAAAGCCTTGCCTGTACCGGAAGTAGCGTGACGTCGCAGGTTGAAAGGCTCCTCACATTTCCCCATTGTTTACACCAGCAGCGAGAGCGATTCGGACCGAGAAAGCGACGATTACCCCATTGATTTGAGCGAGGATGAAAGATTAGTGGATGAGGAACGTGAGAGTGAAGGACTAGAGTGCAGTGCAGGACGTATCTTTTTTCGCTCTGACCATAACTTAGGTACAAGGGTTCATTGGATTCCACACTTTCTCCTTTTTCTTTTGTGGATCACGGATTTGTATTTTAAACCACCTCGGATACTATATCCTCTTGAAAATGAGAGTCGAGAACGCGAAATGGACATTCACAGTGACTTTTATCTCCACGACAATACATCGGCGAAGCTCTTTAGCTACGGAGCTAACGTGATAGCATCAGGCTTGAATGCAGATAGAAACAAAATAAATAAACCCCTGACTGGAAGGATAGACAGAAAATCAACAATACTATTAAACCATGGACAT
The DNA here is from genome assembly GCF_033978785.1 of Entelurus aequoreus. Classification (NCBI taxonomy): domain Eukaryota; kingdom Metazoa; phylum Chordata; class Actinopteri; order Syngnathiformes; family Syngnathidae; genus Entelurus; species Entelurus aequoreus. The sequence continues at coordinate 24,065,074 of NC_084758.1, forward strand.
GTAACTACACGGTTAATGCTTTCCAGGCTGGTGAAGCTTAACAATGCTGTTGCTAACGACGCCATTGAAGCTAACTTAGCAACGGGACCTCACAGAGCTATGCTAAAAACATTAGCTATCCACCTACCCCAGCCCTCATCAACACCCGTGCTCACCTGCGTTCCAGCTATCGACGGCGCGACGAAGGACTTCACCCAATCATAGATGCGGTCGGCGCCCCGGAGACGGAGGAAGTCAAGGTGAGGTCGGTGGCTAGCGTGTCTGCTATCCATCTCAAAGTCCTCATGGTTGTGTTGCTGCAGCCAGCCGCTAATACACCGATCCCACCTACAGCTTTCTTCTTTGAGTCTTCATTGTTCATTAAACAAATTGCAAAAGATTCACCAACACAGATGTCCAGAATACTGTGGAATTTTGAGATCAAAACAGAGCTTTTTGTATTGGATTCAATGGTGTCCGAATACTTCCGTTTCAACGATTGACGTCACGCGCATACGTCATCATACATAGACGTTTTCAACCGGAAGTTTAGCGGGAAATTTAAAATTGCACTTTATAAGTTGACCCGGCCGTATTGGCATGTGTTGCAATGTTAAGATTTCATCATTGATATATAAACTATCAGACTGCGTGGTCGGTAGTAGTGGCTTTCAGTAGGGCTTTAAGGAGTTTTTGTGGGTGTTTTCTTCGTACCCTCTTGATGGACAAGTGGATGCGGTGCAGTGTCTTGTGCAGCGGAGGCCGGATGCTTTTACTGGAGGAGATGGTGCTCTGTGGACTCTCTTGCTCCATATTGGTAAGGAGACTTTGGGCATTGGGACCCTCCTTGCTGTGCTCCTTGCTGTCCTCCGTGGAGATGAACAGGCTCAGCCTCTCCCGACGCAGCACCCGCATGATCCCGCCTCTCTTCTGGTTCCGCTTTTTGGGGGGCCCGTTCGGCTTGGTGGCCGGCGCTCGCGCCTTCTCCCACGCCAGCGTGGCATCCTGAAATTCCACCGCGTTGCGAGCGTCCTGCGTTGTGAGCAGGACGGCCTCTCGGGCGTCCATTGTGAAAAGCCTCTGTGGAGACGGCGGAGAGTAGATGTTCAGCAATTCAGATCCTGTATCTGACTCAATACCTGTAGCTCGTGGTGGAAAACAGGATTTAAAGTCAACAACGTCTCTCTTGCGATGCCTGACGACAATCCAGAGACTACTAAGCAGGATGGTTAACATTTCCAGGTGCATTAAATATTAAAAACACAATTATATCAACAATGCCCTAAAAGGGGAACTACACTTTATTTGGAATTTTGCCTATCGTTCACAATCATTGAGAGACATCTTTAGGATTTTAAAGATGATAAAAATTGCTTGCAAAATGCAGCTATTGGGAGTTGACGTTGTAGCCTTCAAAGACTCTAAAACTTAAAAACCCTCCATCAACGTTTTATATACACACTGCAAGTATAATGTAGTAACAGACACTTTCATAACAATATGTAATAGGTTTTATATACACACTGCAAGTATATATATAATGTAGTAACACACACCTTCATAACAATATGTAATAGGTTTTATATACACACTGCAAGTATATATATAATGTAGTAACATACACCTTCATAACAATATGTAATATGTTTTATATACACACTGCAAGTATATATATAATGTAGTAACAGACACCTTCATAACAATATGTAATAGGTTTTATATACACACTGCAAGTATACATATAATGTAGTAACATACACCTTCATAACAATATGTAATATGTTTTATATACAAACTGCAAGTATATATATATAATGTTGTAAAAGACACCTTCATAACAATATGTAATATGTTTTATATACACACTGCAAGTATATATATAATGTAGTAACAGACACCTTCAACAATATGTAATGTTTTATACACACACTTCAAGTATATATATAATGTAGTAACAGACACCTTCATAACAATATGTAATGTTTTAAATACACACTGCAAATATATATAATGTAGTAACAGACACCTTCATAACAATATGTAATATGTTTTATATACACACTGCAAGTATATATATAATGTAGTAACAGACACCTTCATAACAATATGTATATGTTTTATATACACACATTTTAAGCATTGCCGGGACTAATTCTTCGGCGCATTTATTTCTGTTTCCATAGCAGCGCACTTCTACCTTCCTGCAACACATATGTTCCTACTTCCTGAATCAAACGCGAGTTTGTTTTCTAATCATGGCAGACTTGGTAACAGACAACAAAGACCACTATTTTTGTACAAATGAGGATTCACAACCTTGAATTTTTTTACACTAAATAGTGAAGATGAACCACTACTTCTAGAAGCCAGCACGAAAAAGAGGCTGAAACGTTGGAGCAGACGGAAGCCGAGAGATCGTGACGTGGTCACGCTGCAAATCTGGAACTTTGAGCCAAGCTATGCCAAATTAATGTATTGTTTACCCAAATCAACTGGAAACGTCCCCGGCCAGCTGGACCAAACGGACCACTGTCCATCGAGTGAGTCATTTTACTATTGATCACACGCAGCACATCACCGTACACTACAGTACATACACTGTCCAGCAAGCATAGTACAAACAAAACATGAATTAACACTTTACTGTAATATGGTTGTTCATGGTTTTCAGTCAGTACAGATTGGTGTCTTATCGCATTGTGATATGCATTACAAACTAAAACGTGTTTTGTATTGTTGTAGAAGCTAACTTATCTCTTGCCGTAGTTAGATTTTACGGCTAATACCGTAGCGTGCCGATGTGCTACTACGCTAGAAAAATAGTTCCTCAGTGTTCACTCTTACATTAACAATGTCGCTACAGCTTGGTTATTATACAGGTTACGGAACGTAAATGACGTTTTGTTGGTTTTTGAATGCATTTTTAAAGTGATTCAGATGTAGAATTGATTGCTCCCATTAGCTGCATTGCTGGCCATCAAGAACAAGCCGATTTTTACATGTTAGAATGCAAAAAAACCCAACCTTTTATCTTCTTGTCTCTCATCATAATTGTGAATGATAGGAAGAAAAAAAAAAGTGCAGTTCCCCTTTAACCATACCTGTGTAAACAAATGTTTTAACCAAATTACAAAGAATATTTTAATAGGTATAGAAATATAACAATATAACGTTTTCTTGTCTACAAAAAAAACCTGAATAATGTAATTTATTTGGTAGTAAATTAAAGTCCATTTAATTAGTTGACAGACTTTTACTTTTGTTGGATTTGCAATTTCTTTGCTATTATTTCTGAATATCCAAAGTGAGACCGATATGTTCAATATATATATATATTCTTTCAACACAGCAAACAACTTTGTTTTTCTAACTTTTCAATTGTTTTATTTTAAGGATAGCCCTAATCAAAAGCTATTTAATTAGGTGACAGACTGCTACTTTTGTTGTTTTTGGATTTGCAATTTTTTTGCAATTATTTTTGTTTATTATTTTGAATATCCAAATTGAGGCAGATCATATATATATATATATATATATATATATATATATATATATATATATATATATATATATATATATATATATATATATATATATATATATATATATATATATATGTCTTAATTAGATTATCCAAAAAATAGTGCTCGATACCGTGGTAGAGCGTAATATGTATGTGTGGGAAAAAATCACAAGACTATTTCATCTCTACAGGCCTGTTTCATGAGGGATTTCCTCAATCCTCAGGAGATTGAGGAAATCCCTCATGAAACAGGCCTGTAGAGATGAAATAGTCTTGTGATTTTTTTCCCACACATACATATATATATATATATATATATATATATATATATATATATATATATATATATATATATATATATATATATATATATATACACACACACACACACACAGACCAAAAGTTTGGACACACCTTCTCATTTTAACGCATTTTCTTCATTTTCATGACTATTTACATTGTAGATTGACACTGAAGGCATCAAAACTATGACACCTGTAAATTGAAAACCATTTCAGGTGACTACCTCTTGAAGCTCATCGAGAGAATGCCAAGAGTGTGCAAAACAGTAATCAGAGCAAAGGGTGGCTATTTTGAAGAAACTAGAATATAAAACATGTTTTCAGTTATTCCACCTTTTTTTGTTAAGTACATAACTCCACATGTGTTCATTCATAGTTGTGATGCCTTCAGTGACAATCTACAATATAAATTGTCATGAAAATAAAGAAAACCCAGTGAATGAGAAGGGTTGTATATAGATATATATATATGGATATGTAATATGTGTTTTGAAAGTCGTTTAAAATCATTATAGGTCCCCTTTAAGTATGCTTTCTTTAAAGTATTACATGATCAGTCACCAAGTGGAAAAACCGACAATAGAAAGGAAAAAATGCACTGTGGTAAATAATTGGCAGGACAACCAACCACCTGCACGGTCTTGTTCTTTAAAAAAAAGTGTTGCATCATTAAAGAACACCTGTTCTGAGACTTATACCACGTTTTTTTTGTTTTGCTGTGCAGTGGACCACACCCTGACAGAGTAATTATAAGTATAATATGAATCACTTCATTTTTTAGATTGCCTAGATTTTTACTTCGACTCCAGCAGGATTTCAGCAAAGTAACTCAACATTTCTTGAGTACTATATTTAAGCACACATTCTTTTCTCCCTCTCTCTACTTCAACTTCAAGAGTTGGGAGAAAACAGATGCCTGGATTCTTTCACTGCTTACTTAACCCTTGCTGGAACTGTGCAAATATCTGCCACTAACATGCGACTTTAACCACATATTTGGAGTCCCGTTTTGGCTGAAATGGCAGTGAGGTGTGGGTTGGGTCGATGTGTGTGTTGTCAACATCAACTCAGCTTGCAGAGAGCTTCTGTGCATTTCTCACCTGGAATCTCTTGGCTGCCACAGCTCCCTCTGACAGAGACCTGACTGCTAGGGGAGTGACTTTCAGTGAGAAGGTCATGGAGTTGAAAACGGCAACCACAGTGAACGCCTGAATGAGAAAGAGGTATTTACTATGGATCTCATCCTGGGGTGAGGCCTTCAGCATCTTTAACACAAGCGGCAAGGTGCGCTTGTACAGCGCCTATAGTGCAGCGGCACCTAAGGAGTATGACGAATTGCTGCACACATGCACTTAAAAAAGGGTATGTTGATGTGCAAATACCTCTGCTGCAGTCAGGTCGTAGCCCAGTGCCATGTGCAAGGTAAATGTGCACACGCTGGCTATCACCACCACGATAGGCGCAACACCCACGGACAGGCTCTGAATGATCCCGGCTCTTTCCAGTATTGCCCTCTCCTTTGACCTCACCTCTGTTGAGGAGAACATTGTGGATTGAGACAGGCAGACAATCATGAAGAGGACCGAAAAAGAAACAAAGGGAGGGGTTGGAATGTGGTCCACAATGGTTTAAAAAGGGCCTTCAAAGTAACACTAAGGGCCTACTGAAAGCCACTACTACCGACCACGCAGTCTGATAGTTTATATATCAATGATGAAATCTTAACATTGTAACACATGCCAATACGGCCGGGTTAACTTATAAAGTGCAATTTTAAATTTCCCACTAAACTTCCGGTTGAAAACGTCTATATATGATGACGTATGCGCGTGACGTCAATCGTTGAAACGGAAGTATTCGGACGCCATTGAATCCAATACAAAAAGCTCTGTTTTTATCTCAAAATTCCACAGTATTCTGGACATCTGTGTTGGTGAATCTTTTGCAATTTGTTTAATGAACAATGAAGACTGCAAAGAAGAAAGTTGTAGGTGGGATCGGTGTATTAGCGGATGGCTGCAGCAACACAAACAGGAGGACTTTGAGGTGGATAGCAGACGCGCTATCCGACGCTATCCGCCGACCGCATCGGTGATCGGGTGAAGTCCTTCGTCGCACCGTCGATCGCTGGAACGCAGGTGAGCACGGGTGTTGATGAGCAGATGAGGGCTGGCTGGCGTAAGTGGATAGCTAATGTTTATAGCATAGCTCTGTGAGGTCCCGTTGCTAAGTTAGCTTCAATGGCGTCGTTAGCAACAGCATTGTTAACCTTCGCCAGGCTGGAAAGCATTAACCGTGTATTTACAGGTCCATGGTTTAATAGTATTGTTGATTTTCTGTCTATCCTTATTTCTTTTGTTTCTATATGCAGTTAAGCCCGATGCTATCACATTAGCTCCGTAGCTAAAGTGCTTCGCCGATGTATTGTCGTGGAGATAAAAGTCACTGTGAATGTCCATTTTGCGTTCTCGACTCTCATTTTCAAGAGGATATAGTATCCGAGGTGGTTTAAAATACAAATCCGTGATCCACAATAGAAAAAGGAGTGTGGAATCCAATGAGCCAGCTTGTACCTAAGTTACGGTCAGAGCGAAAAATGATGCGTCCTGCACTGCACTCTAGTCCTTCACTCTCACGTTCCTCATCCACGAATCTTTCATCCTGGCTCAAATTAATGGGGTAATCGTCGCTTTCTCGGTCTGAATCGCTCTCGCTGCATTGAAAACAATGGGGAAATGCGAGGAGCCTTTCAACCTTTGACGTCACGCTACTTCCGGTACAGGCAAGGCTTTTTTTATCAGCGACCAAAAGTTGCGAACTTTATCGTCGTTGTTCTCTACTAAATCCGTTCAGCAAAAATATGGCAATATCGCGAAATTATCAAGTATGACACATAGAATGGATCTGCTATCCCCGTTTAAAAAAAAAAAAATCATTTCAGTAGGCCTTTAAGGTCTGCGTGTACGAAAACACGTGCAAACTTGACAGCACATGCAAAGCTGATCTACTAAACATGTGCAAAGTGGGTACTGTCTGTTAAGTGAGGAGAGTAAGGCGTGCGATCCATTTTGCGTCTCTGTCTTCATTAATACGCTGAATATATGCGGATCATCAAAACGCCCACATACCGGTAGGAGAATATTAGGGGTGTGGGGAAAAAATCGATTCGAATTCGAATCGCGATTCTCACGTTGTGCGATTCAGAATCTATTCTCATTTAAAAAAAATCGATTTTATTTTTTATATATTTTATTTTTTCATTTATTTTTATTTTTTTAATTAATCAATCCAACAAAACAATACACAGCAATACCATAACAATGCAATCCAATTCCAAAACCAAACCCGACCCAGCAACACTCAGAACTGCAATAAACAGAGCAATTGAGAGGAGACACAAACACGACACAGAACAAACCAAAAGTAGTGAAACAAAAATGAATATTATCAACAACAGTATCAATATTAGCTACAATTTCAACATAGCAGTGATTAAAAATCCCTCATTGACATTTATAAAAAAAAAAAAGAAAAGAACAATAGTGTCACAGTGGCTTACACTTGCATCGCATCTCATAAGCTTGACAACACACTGTGTCCAATATTTTCACAAAGATAAAATAAGTCATATTTTTGGTTCATTTAATAGTTAAAACAAATTTACATTATTGCAGTCAGTTGATAAAACATTGTCCTTTACAATTATAAAAGCTTTTTACAAAAAATCTACTACTCTGCTTGCATGTCAGCAGCCTGGGGCAGATCCTGCTGAAATCCTATGTATTGAATAAATAGAGAATCGTTTTGAATCGGGAAAATATCGTTTTTGAATCGAGAATCGCGTTGAATCGAAAAAAAAAAAAAGATTTTGAATCGAATCGTGACCCCAAGAATCGATATTGAATCGAATCGTGGGACACCCAAAGATTCGCAGCCCTAGAGAATATGCAAACATATCATACAGCATGTGCAATTTGATTTGTCAACACTCATCAGCGTTTTGCAGTATTTTGCGTTTATAATCAGCATGCCTGAAAAGTACATGCTAACTGGCGCACACGGCGTTGCAAAGACAGACCCTCCGTCCTAGGTGGGTGTGTCAACATATTTGGACTGTCAGAAATAAAATAAAAAATTTGACATAATCTATTCAGCAACATCCTTTTATAATTTTATAGCTGCATCCTGGGTGACTTAAGGGGCTGATCAAAACAAATCTAATTGATCTAATTTGGTGTCCTTTAGCATCTTTTTAATGGCGTCCTTTTTTCTTTTTCTTTTTTACATAAAATATGTATTTTTAACTAGGGATGTCCGATAATATCGGAATGCCGATATTATCGGCCAATAAATGCTTTAAAATGTAATATCGGAAATTATCGGTATCGGTTTCAAAATTATCGGTATTGGTTTCAAAAAGTAAAATTTATGACTTTTTAAAACGCCGCTGTGTACACGGACGTAGGGAGAAGTACAGAGCGCCAATAAACCTTAAAGGCACTGCCTTTGCGTGCCGGCCCAGTCACATAATATCTACGGCTTTTCACACACACAAATGAATGCCACGCATACTTGATCAACAGCCATACAGGTCACACTGAGGGTGGCAGTATAAACAACCTTAACACTGTTACAAATATGCGCCAATCTGTGAACACACACCAAACCAGAATGACAAACACATTTAGGGAGAACATCCGCACCGTAACACAACATAAACACAACAGAACAAATACCCAGAACCCCTTGCAGCACTAACTCTTCCGGGACGCTACAATATACACCCCCCCACCTCAACCCCGCCCACCTCAACCTCCTCATGCTCTCTCAGGGAGAGCATGTCCCAAATTCCAAGCTGCTGTTTTGAGGCATGTTAAAACAAATAATGCACTTTGTGACTTCAATAATAAATATGGCAGTGCCATGTTGGCATTTTTTTCCATAACTTGAGTTGATTTATTTTGGAAAACCTTGTTACATTGTTTAATGCATCCAGCGGGGCATCACAACAAAATTAGGCATAATAATGTGTTAATTCCACGACTGTATATATCGGTATCGGTTGATATCGGAATCGGTAATTAAGAGTCGGACAATATCGGAATATCGGATATCGGCAAAAAAGCCATTATCGGACATCTCTATTTTTAACACATTCCCTATATGAAAAAAACGGTGCTCATCTTGAGCACAGTAAATTCAGCCTCTCTCCCAGAAGCGCAACTTCACCATTAAAAAAAAAAAAGGAAAATAAGTAGCCTCACGACTGCTTGTAACATGCCCATAAAAAGTGGTAGAGGTCTCCTGCTTGATTGAAAACATAGCAAAACAAGTAGGAGCATGACAACATGTGTGTGCAGTATATGAGAGTCTCCGTGATGATGACCCATAAAGTACTTGCAAAATCCTCATTTAAATACCACTTTTCAATTGCATATGCAGTGTTACAGTAGTAGATCACACGCCCACTGATAGTACACACTATTTTATAGATTGTACACGCTGTTTTGCGTCTAATATTTGGATCTTAGTAAATCAGGCCATTGATGTCTACTTCCATGATTTCAGAGCTTTTTCTTCCATTTTTACTATTTGATTCAACATACAGTCACGACATTCGTGGCAACCCCTATGGCAGGGGTCCCCAAACTCTTTGACTCCGGGGCCGCATTTGGGTAAAACAATTTGGCTGGGGGCCGCGCTATATATATATATATATATATATATATATATATATATATATATATATATATATATATATATATATATACATATATATATATATATATATATATATATATACATATATATATATATATATATATATATATATATATATATATATATATATATATATATATATATATATATATATATATATATATATATGTATACATACACTACCGTTCAAAAGTTTGGGGTCACATTGAAATGTCCTTATTTTTGAAGGAAAAGCACTGTACTTTTCAATGAAGATAACTTTAAACTAGTCTTAACTTTAAAGAAATACACTCTATACATTGCTAATGTGGTAAATGACTATTCTAGCTGCAAATGTCTGGTTTTTGGTGCAATATCTACATAGGTGTATAGAGGCCCATTTCCAGCAACTATCACTCCAGTGTTCTAATGGTACAATGTGTTTCCTCATTGGCTCAGAAGGCTAATTGATGATTAGAAAACCCTTGAGCAATCATGTTCACACATCTGAAAACAGTTTAGCTCGTTACAGAAGCTACAAAACTGACCTTCCTTTGAGCAGATTGAGTTTCTGGAGCATCACATTTGTGGGGTCAATTAAACGCTCAAAATGGCCAGAAATAGAGAACTTTCATCTGAAACTCGACAGTCTATTCTTGTTCTTAGAAATGAAGGCTATTCCACAAAATTGTTTGGGTGACCCCAAACTTTTGAACGGTAGTTTATATATATATATATATATATATATATATATATATATATATATATATATATATATATATATATATATATATATATATATATATATATATATATATATATATATATATATATATATTATATGTAAATGTGTGTGTGTGTGTGTGTATGTATATGTTAATGTGTATATATGTGTGTGTATATATGTATATGTCTATGTATATGTACATGTATATATATATGTATATGTGTATATATGTATATATATATATATGTATATGTGTATATATGTATATATATATATATATGTATATGTGTGTATATATATATGTATATGTGTATATATGTATATATATATATGTATATGTGTGTATATATATATATATATATATATATATATATATATATATATATATATATATATATATATATATATATATATATATATATATATGTATTCATACATATATATTCCTCGCGCACTAATTGACTTAAAGAGCGCACTTGCTGCATGTCACGTTATCGATGGTAAAATGCATTTTTAGACAATATGATTTGCCTGAGTGGCTAGGAGACGGTAGAAAAAGGACTAGTTAGCACAAATTAAAAAAAATAAAATAATACTAAAAAAATAATAATAATAAAATAAATTTTTAATTTATTTTTTTTAACTTGGGACTTCCCGCGGACCGGATTTTGGACGCTGGAGGGCCGTATCCGGCCCGAGGGCCGTAGTTTGGGGACCCCTGCCCTATGGGTTGTGTCTAAAAATGCTTTGGAAGACATGTACATGTAATACAGATAACCTACAACTTTAATCATGAGACACATAATCAAATGCCTTATGGGACAATTGGCAGCAGAAAAACGTTCTGCATGATGGCGGCCATGTTTTTAACCAATCTTGCTCATATTTTACTTACTTGTCCTTGCCAGTCCCCTTAAGGTGTCTACCAAATTATTTGGCGATTCAGCAAAACACTCTAAAGTTACAGTGAATGTTTTATTGTGAATTGCGTTGTGGGCGAAATCAGGCCAACCTAAATTATGGTGGTCAAAGTTTGGGGTTTATTAACAACGGGAAAATTGTGGTCCTATTTTCACTATTTTGTGTGCAGCCATTGTTCAAGAGTAGAAGAGATAACACAAACAAAGACATACCCCGTGCTAATTTGTTACACGGTCAATGACTTACAGTCAACCATGACCATGTTTTTCAACCAAACTTGCTGATATCTTATAGACATGTGCTTGTCAGTCCCCTTTAGGTGTGTACCAAATTCCATCGGGATTCCACGAAACACCCATATGTTTTTTTAGTAGAGCGTGTGAGAAATTTCAAGTCAATCTGACTAGTAAAAGCTTCGCCATTCAGTTCATGCTCGTGTGCAACGATTAGATAGCACAAATTGTTTGTGATTGTGTTTCCGTACCAACTGCAACCCCTAAATGCACTGCGAACACCCTCTCTGCATTTGAAATGATAGACAATGACACCGTAAACCCTGTAGACCCGCTTGGCCATTAAAGCTGAATGCCGATTAATCATTGTCCTAACAGGTAATTACATAACGGCCCTAAAACAAGCGCCATCGGGCTAATTGAAGAACCCGATTTAAAAGAGGAGAAAGATTCTTATCAACAACCTAACGCGAAAGGTCCTGGTGAGAAAAGGCCGTGACTAATTCATGAGTATAGTAGAGCGGTCATTGGCTGTATCATAAGGCTCTCCAACACACCTTGCAAATTAACCTCAAGGCCAAGGGATTCAAACTGGCCTTTCTGATAGTGCATGGCGCAGGGGAAGACTTAACGAGCTAATGAAAATAGATTTGTGGCCAGAATTATCTTGCCGGTCCACTTAAGGGGATAGGACTTATTTTCCGAGTGATAAATTCACGTTAGTTCCGACTTTTGGCGACAGTTGTTCCAATGAGTTGATGCCCTTTTGAGTAGCGCCTAATAAGCCTGCACAAAAAATGTGAAAGCATGACTTTGCATTGCGATAAAGTAGGGATGTCCAAACTTTTTGATATGGGGGCCGACTGAATGAAAAGTAACACATACATACATACATATATATATATAGAATAGAATAGAATAGAGATTTATTTGTCATTATTACAGTGAACAGGTTCAAAGAACAACGAAATTGGAGCAGATCCCCTAAGGTGCATACACAATAATTTAGTAATATAAATGGTAAAAAAAAAAAAGATAAAAAAGAAGATGTGTATCTATATATATGTATATATCCACACACATGCATATATGCATACATATGCATATATATACATATAACATTATTGCACATTATAGTCCGAAAAAATAAAAAGACATGATACATGTCGGACATGACGGACACATTGTGCTCACTCAGGCCTGTTTAATGCTACCGGTATATGTATATATATATATATATATATATATATATATATATATATATATATATATATATATATATATATATATATATATATATATATATATATATATATATATATATATATATATATATATACACACCGTATTTTCCACATTATAAGGCGCACCGGATTATAAGGCGCACCTTCAATGAATGGCCTATTTCAAAACTTCGTTCATATATAAAGCGCACCGCATTATAAGGCGCATAGAATAGACGCTACAGTAGAGGCTGGGGTTACAATATGCATCCCGTAGATGCGAGACCCGTTGTGGCTCAATATTGGTCCATATATAAGGCGCAATGTGTTTGTCATTCTTGTTTGGTGTGGGTTCACTGTCAGCTTTTGAGAAAATTTGAGGTTTTTAGGTGCGCCTTATAGTGCGGAAAATACGGTATGTATATATATATGTATATATATATATATATATATATATATATATATATATATATATATATATATATATATATATATATATACACACACTACCATTCAAAAGTTTGGGGTCACATTGAAATGTCCTTATTTTTGAAGGAAAAGCACTGTACTTTTCAATGAAGATAACTTTAAACTAGTCTTAACGTTAAAGAAATACACTCTATACATTGCTAATGTGGTAAATGACTATTCTAGCTGCAAATGTCTGGTTTTTGGTGCAATATCTACATAAGTGTATAGAGGCCCATTTCCAGCAACTATCACTCCAGTGTTCTAATGGTACAATGTGTTTGTTCATTGGCTCAGAAGGCTAATTGATGATTAGAAAACCCTTGTGCAATCATGTTCACACATCTGAAAACAGTTTAGCTTGTTACAGAAGCTACAAAACTGACCTTCCTTTGAGCAGATTGAGTTTCTGGAGCATCACATTTGTGGGTTTAATTAAACGCTCAAAATGGCCATAAAAAGAGAACTTTCATCTGAAACGCGACAGTCTATTCTTGTTCTTAGAAATGAAGGCTATTCCACAAAATTGTTTGGGTGACCCCAAACTTTTGAACGGTAGTGTATATATATATATACATATATATATATATATATATATATACATTATATATATATATATATATATATACATTATATATATATATATATATATATATATATATATATATATATATATATATATATATATATATATATATATATATATATATGTGTATATATATATATATATATATATATATATATATATATATATATATATATACACACATATATATATATATATATATATATATATATACACATATATATATATATATATATATATATATATATATATATATATATATATACACATACATACATATATGTACATATTATATGAATATAATGGATGTATAATGCATATAATTGGATATTAAGAGTATAAGAAAGTTCGACTCCTACCTTGTTTGCTTCCGTGACAACCTCCTTAAAGTTTTGTAATCAATCAGAAATATCAATCAGTTAAAATGCGCCAGACATGAATAATATAATTTCTTATCATACTTTATAATGGACTTAAATGTGTGTCATTTTGAATTGTTTAGGGTGATTGGATGTTATTTGTAATATCCACAAAGTTCAGTGAGGAGGTTGGCTGTTGACAATTTGTGTTGGTTAGATTTCTGTTGGTTTTTTTTGCACCATGACTAAAGAAGGTTGTTTGCATTGGGGCATATAAGTAAATGCTCCGCATACTCCCACTCAGAGCATAATCAAAGGTCATTGACCTGAATTACCCATAATATCCACTACATGGCGACAAAACAACAGCATCAAATCAAGCAAAATTGTCAAACTACTAAACTGAATGCAAATCTCCTTGTGGGTTAAATTCCTCAATAAGTCATGTTCTCTCGCGGGCCAAGTTGAAGACCTCGGCGGGTCGTAATTGGCCATGGATTGGACAACCCTACAATAACGTGACCACAGAGAGGAAATGAACTCACTGTGGATATTCTCAGCAAAGACATCCTCCCAACAATACATCTTGATGAACTTTATGCAGCCCAGGATCTCGTTCATCAGCCTCACGCGCTGGTCGGTCACCACCACACACTTCTTGCGGAAATACGCCGTCAGCCTTGACGCTAGCATCTGTCCAGACAGGAAGATGGTGGGGTGTGGGGGTGCGGGTCGGAGGGGGCATGATGACAAGAGAAATAAGAGAGGAAATGAAAGCAGACGCAATTACATTAGCTTTGCTGCAGGCCCCTTCCTTTTGAGCGGATAAATAGCTTTCACATCAATACTGTAGCAGCCGTGGCTCGGGCTGAGTGCAATTTGGAGAGCAACTCAAAAGTGGACAACGAGATTGATAGCATGGATGAATTTTCCCTGATAATGACATCTTCAAACCATACGACCCAAACAGAAATGGCATTTTTAACTACAATGTACCATGGTGGGATAGAAGATGATGAAAATGGCCGATCCGACCAGAGCGGTGATACCCAGGAAGTACGTGGTGTAGATAAGTCCTACGATGCCCACCAGGGGGCCCCCGGCCAGCAGGCAGCCCGCTGAGACGGCCTCGTAGAGACGCTGGCCATCACTGGAGCAGATGTTGATCAGCTAGGGAAGAGATAGAAGCAACGGATGAGTCCACTGCAGTCCATAACAGCGAGCGTGACTCCGCCTACCTCGCCCGGACTGATGTCTTTGGTGTTGCGCAAGCGCAGGATCTTGTTGAAGGCAAACGTGAGAGTCGCCCCACGGAGGCGAGCTGCCGTGCGATAGTTGATGGCCCACATGAGCGCCAGACACCAGGAGCGCGTTAGCTCCATGACGAAGATGCCAGCGACCAAGCAGAGGCCGTATTGCACACAGCGCTCAGAGCTCTGGGAATATTCCAGAAGGGCCCGTACCAGGAGCGCCTAGGAACCGGAAGGCAGGAATGTATAGTAAAACTCATGACGACGAACAAAAAAACTAAAGTAGTTTGGACTTTGGAGGCATACAGTACCAGTCACTTGAATCCTAACTTTTGACTGGTACTGTACATTTCCAGAGAACCAACACAACACGATTGTGTCGGTTTGTGCGATGGTGAAATCGTCAGAGAAATGAGTCAGTCACTACCTTTCCATGCACCAAATTAGTCTGATTTCTCAAATAGTTGTATTTTTTGTATCATTTGTTCATACGCCGTGTGGGGCGCCCATTTCCTTTTAGCGCGGATAAATTCATTACTTTTCCGGTTGACTATGACGTCACACCAAAACAGCTTAGCTTTGTTGTACCTCATGTCTGCTGCAATAGGAGGGTCGCGGTCACATGACCTAGAGCAGTGGTTCTTAACATGGGTTCGATCGAACCCTAGGGGTTCGGTGAGTCGGCCTCAGGGGTTCGGCGGAGGTCAAGACACACCCGACTCATCGTGTAAATACAAACTTCTCCCTATCGGCGTATTACGGATACGGCAACAGCTGACTGGTTTGCAGGTGTGTAATTTGTTGTGAGTTTATGCACTGTGTTAGTTGTTGTTTGGGGCCGTATTTATCAAGCTTCTTAGAATTACTCCTAAGAAGTCTGCTAAGAGTTAACTTATGAGTAAAGAAATTCTTCGCTGAAAGCTGCCCTTAAAAGTTAGTTATCAAGCGTCTTACTCACACTTTCAGCGAAGTGTAGGACTGAATCTTAAGTGTCACACTCAGAGCTGAATTACGACATTACTATGTGTCGTAAACGGAATTTTAGGTGACGTCATTTCTGTGTCCATAGAAAAGACCAATCACGGAAGGGAATCGCTTGTCTAAGAATAAAGAAATATCTTAGAAATATTTAAGTGGACAATGGGAGTGTATATTTTGCCAATAAACTACAAAATAACACAAAACAAACAAACAATATTGGCAATGAATCAAAAATAAATGTTTCCTTTTTGTTGCACCTTTCCTGCTTCCTGCTCCCAGACCGTAGTCGAAGAGGGCAGGGGAGACACTTCTCCAGGGCCGATGTATGCTCGGGGCAACACCCTTCACTTTACCCGGCAGTGGGTCTCCACAGCGGACGACTTTAGAGTGAATGATGAGTCCGGCGATTAGTTGCAAATCTTGCTTTATTGATTGCTTGCACACAGCCAATCCAACACAAAACAAACTAGTCCCCGCCCGCACTCACGCTACCGCTCCCTCTCTTCTCTCGCCCACACACTCACTGACGTCACTCACCTCACATGCCGTCACCTATTAAAGGGCCACACACACACATACGCTACTCTCATAACATTTTCTTTCCAATTCATTAATTAGGCAACTAATTTGAAACTGGTGTGGGTGGCTCTATATATACTAGCCCACTGCAGCCACATGCAGAAAACAACATGGAATCGAAAATTATTAAATCTGTGACAAAAATAATATCCGCTCTGTCTAAACGATACCGTTTCATCAGCTGCTCGTCATCAAACAAAGCCAGGCCATCCTTCCGCTCCCTGAACGTTCACGCACGTCTCTCTCGCCTCAGTGCCATCCCCCGCTGGCAACTCCTAACCATTTAGGACACCTCTGAAGGTCTCTAAAATATCGTGGAGAGTAGGAGTGATTCTTAGACTTAAGAAAGTTGATGAATAGCTTTTATTCTTAAGTTTGAGAGTAGGACTACATTTTGCAAATTCTCAGGACTTAAGTGTAAAATGGCACTCTAAGACGCTTGATAAATACGGCCCCTGGTTTTCAATCGCATAATCCAAGTGTGTTAGTCCGGTTTCTCAAAAACCGAACACGATCGGTCTAAGGTGTTTCCATGGGTTGTAGGAAGCTTGTTTAGAGCCAAACTATTTGAGAAATCGGACTAATTTAGTGCACGGATTGTCTCAGAACTAGACTCTGGTAATGCTATTAGCAGAGCACAAGTGAACACATGACATGTCATGGCAATAAACACCTTTCAGTAGAGAACTGTTGTATGCTGACATAAAACTAGAGTTCAGTATTTGTACTGAATGTTGGTTAGGTATGTGCTGTTTAACGTTGGGGTTTTGCAGACCCGTGGGCAGCCGAAAAGCAAGCAGGACTACTCAGCAGAGCATCAAGGGAGAGGGGGATTTGGGTAGTACTCACAGGGCCGACGAAACCTGCCACCATTGTGAGGAGGAGGACGAAGATGGCCATCAGCGTTCGGGTCTGGCAGAACCTCCAAAAGACTCTTGTCAGGGATGCCCCCTCGCGCCCTCGTCTTTTCAATTCGTCGTGCCACAGCGATTCTAGCCTGGAACACACACATCATAACCACTCAGAATACAGCTGCTACAATTCCTGTTTTTTAACCAACATGCAGGATTCCAAACAACTATTTAGGAAGTGTGCACTCCTTGCTCAAAGTAAGTTGATATTGTTACTGATCTTAATTTATTCCATCCCTTGAGGCATTCTATATAACATACCATATATATATATACCAATATAACATTCATCCATAAACATGGACGCATGTGAAAAAGTGCAATATATTTATCTGTACAGTAATCTATTTATTTATTTATATATATTTTTATATATTTATATATATATTTATATATTATTTATATATATTTATTTATTTATATATGCACCTTATTGCTTTTTTATCCTGTACTACCATGAGCTTATGTAACGAAATTTCGTTCTTATCTGTGCTGTAAAGTTCAAATTTGAATGACAATAAAAAGGCAGTCTAAGTCTATATATACTATCAACCCTTAAGTCCCAAAACAGTGTCTTTCAAAAAATCCAAATAAAAATGCATCAAATATTTTCAACAACCATAGATCTAACCATAAAGATAAAAGTTTGGACTATTTATTATTATTATTATTACAAAGCTCTGCTTCTTCTTATTCCTTTTCGGACATGTTGTAATGAGAAATTGGATACAAAATGTACCATGCTGTGACTGTTTGAAATAAATCAAAACCATAACCATATGTTTTTATATATTTTTTTATGTTTCAATGCCTTTTTTTGTCAGAAGAACCAATGATTTTCTTTACTGTGAAAAACACAAACTATTCAAAGTGCAAAGTGGCATGTGTGGTATGAAGTTACGTAATATGGTCAGAACTGGATCAATGAATTGCTAATATTGAATTGGATGTATTTATATTTGTAGTTTATTAGGAAAAAAACTGGGTTTCTTTCATAGAAGGCTAATAAAAATATTACTTAGACTTGATAGTAAGTCAAATAAATACTTTTCAACAACTTTAGACACAACCATAGATATAATAAAGTTTTTTTGTTTTACATAATTATGGAATTTTACTATTAAAATCAGCCCCTATGGCAGAGGAGTCAAACGTACGGATCCGGAGCAGTTTTTAACCGGCCCGTGAGATGAGTTTGCTAAGCATACAAATTTGATACATTTTTTTTAAGGAAACTGCTGTTCTAAATGTGTCTACTAGATGTTGCAAAAGCAATTTTGTTTGGCAAGCAAACGGTTTATACCGGGGCCAAGCAAGAGGTGCACAGTAAAGCGTGGCTTCGGCTCTTCCCCCTCGACCCACATGAAACATAAAACCTGCCGTTTTACGTTTTCTGCTTCAAACACATCGTTCTTTGGGAGCCTCATTGTGTAACTAAACCCTCTTGAATAGTTTCTACCTCGGTTTCTTAGTTTGTTGTGTTATTCCAGATATTACATGGACATGACAAATGAGGTTTTTGATACCTACAAGAGTTTTTATCTAATTATTATTTATTGTGTTCAATCCCAGGCAGGCTGTAACTTAAAGTTTAATGGCTTTGTAGATACACTAAGACAAAGTCTAAGTTCATTGTGTTCTTCATTGTCTTTTTGAAACTGCATCAATAAGATAATAAGAGCATTATTTGTGATTTGTACATTCTCAGAATGGGATTGTTCCATTTTTTGGCCAAAGTAAACAAAGACAGCAATCTGAAGTTGTCTTTATATTTAAGTTATCATGCCAGGATTTTACCAGTCAGGCCCACTTGTGAATAAAGTTTTCCTCCATGTGGCCTTTGAGCTAAAATGAGTTTGACACTCCTAAAGTAAAGAGTATATGTATACATGTCATCTCACATTCTATCAACCTTGCAATAGAGCATGTCTATTCAACTGGCGGCCCGCCGAACATCACCCAAATAGGCCTGATAAAACCATTCAAAACAGGGTTGTTTATGTATGCAGTACTCCCGCCACCCCACAGGGGGCAACAGCGAAGCACTATTGACCCTGAAAAATTAATTCCAAAGTATGAATGTATTGAAATTGCTGACTTTGTGATGTCTTTTGTATTTGTGGTCATGTTGTTTTTTGGCTGTGGCAATCAAAACTGGTTAAATACATGTAGCGCTTAGTTTGACCAGCAGAGGGCGATAAAGCTACACGTTAGGTTTAATTGTTTTAAACCACATGTGTGCAATGTTTGCTGTGTGTATTACCACTAAACCTTCTATTTTATTTAAGTAACATACACAATGGACATTATTTAGGTGAAATACACAATGGACATTATACTTTTGTAATGTTGATATTTTCAGTTCTACAAACCTAAATAAAGTTAAAGTTAAAGTACCAATGATTGTCACACACACACACTAGGTGTGGCGAAATTATTCTCTGCATTTGACCCATCACCCTTGATCACTCCCTGGGAGCAGCGGTGGCCGCGCCCGGGAATAATTTTTGTTGATTTAACCCCCAATTCCAACCCTTGATGCTGAGTGCCAAGCAGGGAGGTAATGGGTCCCATTTTTATAGTCTTTGGTATGACTCGGCCGGGGTTTGAACTCAGAACCTACCGATCTCAGGGCGGTAAAGAAAGACGTATACAGTTAGGAAGAAAAATTATGCAAAAGAAGGAACATCAATCATCAACAAAACTTAGCTTCTGTTTCTTCATGCTGTTAACTATCTGTCTAGCTGCACACGCTGGAAGCGAGTAGCGAGGGTGTCATGTCTGTGATTATGTTTTGTTTTAGTCATGTTTGGATTTGGTTTTGGACTTTTTGTGCACTTTTATTTGTCACCATAGCAACCATTAGTTTCACCTGGTTCACATTGTCATGTCACGCACCTGTTTTCACTGATCATGTCACTATATAAGCTTTTCTGTTTCTGTTGTTCGTCCTGGCGACATCACATTCACTCCTGCCACTCTGTTCACGCTCATGATCCATGCTGTTCTTTTTCATGTCCTGTTCTGGTTCCAAGTAAGTTTTCTTTCTTCAAGCCTTAGTTTGCAAGTTTGTTTTATGTCCTAGTTCTGCCTTTGTGCTAGTGTTTTGTTTTCATAGTCGTTTTGTACCTCCGCTGTGAGCGCCTTTTGTTTATTCCTTTTTTATTGTTAAATAAACATGTATTTAAATTCACGCCTCGCACGCGCCAATTTTCCTTTGCCTTCTGGGAGAACCAACCACGCCAGGGACCCAGTCCTGACAGAGGGCATAATAATGAATTTATTGACAGTGCAGTGTGAAAGCTGATGTGTTTACTTTGTAAATAAGTAACCGCAGTCTCAAAGGAATAAAACCTGCGGAGGAACTTTCTAAAGAAACATCTAAATTTTGATGTACGGCCCCTGAGACTTTGGGCTCTTGAAACTGCAGCCCTCTTCCTTAGGTAGTTGAATAGCCCTGAAATAGAGGGTATTGTGGAATTAAACAATAAATCCAATCCTGGCCAGTTTTAAAACTGACCAACATATTGAGAGTAACAACAAGGCGGTGGTGCCTGGATGGTTAATGATGAGATTCAGCTACTAATGAAAATATTTGAATACATTAATTTCAGCTACTAATGAAAATATTCGACTAAACTAATCGACTTGTGTACAGAGAACGGCTAAGCAAAATCACTACATTCTGTGTTGTTTAATCTCTAGCAATTACCTACCGAGGCGCACTTAAAAATTCACCAGCACAATAGGGGCCACGCTTCGGTTAACAGGCAATCACAGAGACCCAAAATCACCGAAGAAAAATGACAGCAATTAGGGCTGTAATTAAAAAAGTTGACCTACTATTTCAGAAAATCAGCCTTTGGTGAATGACGCCGCGTGTAATTATACTTGGAGAGCTACAAGCTAACTTATTAAAGATGCGGCTAATGCACTTTTATTGCCGGATAATACTCCGTAAAGAGCGTGGAAAATCATGTTGGCCAGGTTACTAATGACTCTCCGGAGCAGCAGCAGCAGAAGCCGCTGCAGAGAGTCATTTACGCCCTTAACGACTTTATTAAAAACCAATCAAAAGACAGACAGAACATTAAACAGAGCTGACTCTTGTGCAGCCGGATAATTACTACTTGACGTCAAACGAGTGCAAAAGACTAAACATCAGCCGCACGGTGCCCAGCTTGGGAAATGATATGAAGACACAAAGACACAAAAACATGGGCAGAAGTTTCCCTCGCCCGGACGCGGGTCCGGAGCCTGGAACTGGGCCTAGAAGTGGGGCTCGATGGCGAGCGCCTGATGGCCGGACGTGGGTTCCCCCTCCAATGGGCTCACCCCTCATGGGAGGTGCCGTGGAGGTTGAGTGCAACATGAGCTGGGTGACAGCCGAAGGCAGGGACCTTGGCACTCTGATTCTCGGCTAGCTCTAGGGACGTGGAATCATCCCACACTTCTTTTTGTAAAGTAAATCTGTCCTGGAGATATTATTTCCAATGTGGCTTACAGGACAGGTAAAAGAAGGGCAGGGGGAAAAGAAGGAGTTCCAACTATCAAGGGATTGCACGACTCAGCCTTCCCGGTAAGGCCCAGTCAGCTACACCAGATAGCAGTGCCTCGGATTCAAGAGGAGCAGTGTGGTTTTGGTCCTGGTCGTGGAACTGTGGACCAGCCCTATAATCTCGGCAGAGTGCTTGAGCGTGCATGGGAGTTTGCCCAACCAGTCCGGTTCGTCGTGGTGAAGACGGAGCTGAGCCAAAAGACAAAGCTCTCAATCTACCGGTCGTTCTACGTTCCTACCCTCACCTATGGCCGTGATCTTTGGGTTGTGACCAACAGGACAAGATCACGGGCACAAGAAGCCGAAACAAGTTTCCTCCGTAGGGCGAAGCTCTCCCTTAGAGATAGGGACAGGTTCCACAAGACTGTTGGCCATGGATGAAGTGCTGGCTGTCCAGAGTCGGGACCCGGGGTGGACCGCTCGCCTGTGCATCGGTAGGGGACATCTCTGCGCTGCTGACCCGTCTCTGCTCGGGATGGTCTACTGCTGGCCCCACTATGGACTGGACTCTCACTATTATGTTAGATCCACTATGGACTGGACTTTCACAATATTATGCTAGACCCACTCGACGTCCATTGCATCCGGTCTCCCCTAGAGGTCTGCGGTCCTCTCCAAGTTTTCTCATAGTCATCCTTTGAGACACTTGTGATTTAGGGCTATATAAATAAACATTGTTTGATTGATTGATTGACTGTTGAAATTATGTAAAAAGGACAAATGCTTTGTTTTATACCTTTGGGGTTAATGGGGTCACTATTTAGATGGTTCTGGTTGAAGCTCAGAGTAAAGTCGCTGCTCCTTCACATCGTGAGGAGCCAGATGAGGTGGCTCGGGGATCTGTGAGAGGAAGACCTAGGATACGTTGGAGAGACTGTGTCTCCCAGCTGGACTGGGAAGGCCACAGGATCCCCTGGGAAGAGCTGGATAAGGTAGCTGGGGAGAGGGAAGTCTGGGCTTCTCTGCTTAGGCTGCTGCACCCGTGACACAACCACAGATAAGCGGAAAAAAACAACTAAATGCCTTCTTATTGTGCAGAAAATCTATAGTAAAACTTGAATCCAGCTGTGTCATTAAAAAAAGTACAACTTCCTGGTAGCAAATGTAAATGGCCCGACCAATATGCGCACAAGTGAAACTACATACAATAGCTGCCTCCATGGGAATTCGCCATTACTGCAGTTTAATCAGAATCCGACATCTTTTGTGTGAGACACTGGCTTCTCCTGTCTTTTAAAATGTCCAGTGTAATATTCTCGTGTACAATAAGTTGGGGAAGAGCACCATGACAACACAGTGAGATCCACACAGGGATGATTGGACAGAAATGTTCCCACCAGCCGACAGCCAGATTCAAGCTGATGTTTTGAGAGGCGCTTTGGCTCAGACGCCGCGTTGAAGATTCGCACCTCGCTGGGCACCGGCAAGTGTCAACTCTCCCAGGGTGATTTTTTCTTTTTTTCTTTTTCATCTTCACACTATCCTCTCTGATGCTGTGCATCTGGGTTGCATAACTGTTCCAGCTATGGAAACACAAACTAAATCCCTCTGTGCTCCTGCATACCTTTGGCCTACCAGCCCTGACGAGCCGATAGCGCTCACTGGATGCATCATTAAGTACGCTGTATACAAACAGCTTCCTTTATAAAGATAATACCAACCAGTTTTATATGATACTGTCAGAGTGATGAATTACTGGTACTTATAGTCTGTACACTAATGAACTCATTGAAATGCACATTTTTACCTTCAAAAATAAAAACCCCGTTTCCATGAGTTGGGAAATTGTGTTAGATGTAAATATAAACGGAATACAATGATTTGCAAATCCTTTTCAACCCATATTCAATTGAATGCACTACAAAGATAAGATATTTGATGTTCAAGCTCATAAACTTTATTTTTTTTTTGCAAATAATAATTAACTTAGAATTTCATGGCTGCAACACGTGCCATAGGAGTTTGGAAAGGGCATGTTCACCACTGTGTTACATGGCCTTTCCTTTTAACACTCAGTAAAAGTTTGGGAACTGAGGAGACACATTTTTTAAGCTTCTCAGGTGGAATTCTTTCCCATTCTTGCTTGATGTACAGCTTAAGGCTTAAGTTGTTCAACAGTCCGGGGGTCTCCGTTGTGGTATTTTAGGCTTCATAATGCACCACACATTTTCAATGGGAGACAGGTCTGGACTACAGGCAGGCCAGTCTAGTACCCGCACTCTTTTACTATGAAGCCACGTTGATGTAACACGTGGCTTGGCATTGTCTTGCTGAAATAAGCAGGGGCGTCCATGGTAACGTTGCTTGGATGGCAACATATGTTGCTCCAAAACCTGTATGTACCTTTCAGCATTAATGGTGCCTTCACAGATGTGTAAGTTACCCATGTCTTGGGCACTAATACACCCCCATACCATCACACATGCTGGCTTTTCAACTTTGCGCCTATAACAATCCGGATGGTTCTTTTCCTCTTTGGTCCGGAGGACACGACGTCCACAGTTTCCAAAAACAATTTGAAATGTGGACTCGTCAGACCACAGAACACTTTTCCACTTTGTATCAGTCCATCTTAGATGAGCTCAGGCCCAGCGAAGCCGACTGCGTTTCTGGGTGTTGTTGATAAACGGTTTTCGCCTTGCATAGGAGACTTTTAACTTGCACTTACAGATGTAGCGACCAACTGTAGTTACTGACAGTGGGTTTCTGAAGTGTTCCTGAGCCCATGTGGTGATATCCTTTACACACTGATGTCGCTTGTTGATGCAGTACAGCCTGAGGGATCGAAGGTCACAGGCTTAGCTGCTTACGTGCAGTGATTTCTCCAGATTCTCTGAACCCTTTGATGATATTACGGAGCGTAGATAGTGAAATCCCTAAATTCCTTGCAATAGCTGGTTGAGAAAGGTTTTTCTTAAACTGTTCAACAATTTGCTCACGCATTTGTTGACAAAGTGGTGACCCTCGCCCCATCCTTGTTTGTGAATGACTGAGCATTTCATGGAATCTACTTTTATACCCAATCATGGCACCCACCTGTTCCCAATTTGCCTGTTCACCTGTGGGATGTTCCAAATAAGTGTTTGATGAGCATTCCTCAACTTTATCAGTATTTATTGCCACCTTTCCCAACTTCTTTGTCATGTGTTGCTGGCATCAAATTCAAAAGTTAATGATTATTTGCAAAAAAAAAAATGTTTATCAGTTCGAACATCAAATATGTTGTCTTTGTAGCATATTCAACTGAATATGGGTTGAAAATGATTTGCAAA
Organism: Entelurus aequoreus; assembly: GCF_033978785.1. Classification (NCBI taxonomy): domain Eukaryota; kingdom Metazoa; phylum Chordata; class Actinopteri; order Syngnathiformes; family Syngnathidae; genus Entelurus; species Entelurus aequoreus. The sequence goes on from NC_084758.1 coordinate 24,090,646, forward strand.
TCATTGTATTCCGTTTATATTGACATCTAACACAATTTCCCAACTCATATGGAAACGGGGTTTGTACATCATTAGGATACTTTCTCTCAGTAAAAAACTTAATATGAATATTTTAAAACATAATATTATAATACAATATAAATACATTAGGGCTGTCAAAAATAACGATTTAAATCTTGTGATTAATTGCAAAATATATCCCATTAATCACAGGTATACGCAGATTAGTCACACAATATATTTTGAGGGTACATGCTCCTTTACCTTAACCGCGGGTGGTTACCTGAAAGGTGGCACAGGTTGTTATATGGACAGGGATGAGGCCATGCATACAACAGTGCAAAGATTAGTGAGATGGCTTGGACTGCTGTGCACGCTGATAAATTTCTCTCCAAAATACACCCTGTGTCAGGCTTGTCACTGACAGTTTGGTTGGGTTTTAGTTTTTCCTCTGTGTTTGTTTTATTTCCTGTCAGCGCTCTTATTTTTGTTCAGTTTCCTGCTTGTCCACCTGAGCGCTGTTTCCCCTCAGCTGCGGCTGATTGGCACCTGGCCCCACCTGGTGTCAATCAGCCGGTTGCTATTTAGACCTGCCCTGCCCTCCAGTCAGTGCTGGAATATTGTGAGCTGTAGCTGTATGCTGTGGACTGTTTGCTAGTGATGGGTTGATGAGGCGTCATGAAGCGTTTCGACACATTGCAAAACTGTATTGATACTGTGTCGATACTGTGTCACTAAATACTGACATCTGCTGGACATTAAAGGCCTACTGAAACCCACTACTACCGACCACGCAGTCTGATAGTTTATATATCAATGATGAAATCTTAACATTGCAACACATGCCAATACGGCCGGGTTAACTTATGAAGTGAAATTTTAAATTTCCTGCGAAACTTCCGGTTGAAAACGTCTATGTATGATGACGTATGCGCGTGACGTCAATCGTTGAAACGGAAGTATTCGGACACCATTGTATCCAATACAAAAAGCTGTTTTCATCGCAAAATTCCACAGTATTCTGGACATCTGTGTTGGTGAATCTTTTGCAATTTGTTTAATGAACAATGAAGACTGCAAAGAAGAAAGCTGTAGGTGGGATCGGTGTATTAGCGGCTGGCTGCAGCAACACAACCAGGAGGACTTTGACTTGGATAGCAGACGCGCTATCCGACGCTAGCCGCCGACCGCATCGATGATCGGGTGAAGTCCTTCGTCGCTCCGTCGATCGCTGGAACGCAGGTGAGCACGGGTGTTGATGAGCAGATGAGGGCTGGCTGGCGTAGGTGGATAGCTCATGTTTTTAGCATAGCTCTGTGAGGTCCCGTAGCTAAGTTAGCTTCAATGGCGTCGTTAGCAACAGCATTGCTAAGCTTCGCCAGGCTGGAAAGCATTAACCGTGTATTTACAGGTCCATGGTTTAATAGTATTGTTGATTTTCTGTCTATCCTTCCAGTCAGGGGTTTATTTCTTTTGTTTCTATCTGCAGTTAAGCCCGATGCTATCACGTTAGCTCCGTAGCTAAAGTGCTTCTCCGATGTATTGTCGTGGAGATAAAAGTCACTATGAATGTCCATTTCGCGTTCTCGACTCTCATTTTCAAGAGGATATAGTATCCGAGGTGGTTTAAAACACAAATCTGTGATCCACAATAGAAAAAGGAGAAAGTGTGGAATCCAATGAACCCTTGTACCTACGTTACGGTCAGAGCGAAAAAAGATACGCCCTGCACTGCACTGTAGTCCTTCACTCTCACTTTCCTCATCCACGAGTCTTTCATCCCCGCTCAAATTAATGGGGTAATCGTCGCTTTCTCGGTCCGAATCTCTCTCGCTGCATTGTAAACAATGGGAAAATGTGAGGAGTCCTTCCTCCGGTGACGTTACGCTACTTCCGATATAGGCAAGGCTTTTTTTATCAGCGACCAAAAGTTGCGAACTTTATCGTTGTTGTTCTCTACTAAATCCTTTCAGCGAAAATATGGCAATATCGCAAAATGATCAAGTATGACACATAGAATGGATCTGCTATCCCCGTTTAAATTTTAAAAAATTCATTTCAGTAGGCCTTTAATGTGATTTTTTAAAATATAATTTGACAGCAACTATACAATACATAATTGTAATATATACATAATAAAAAATAATAAGCATAACTGTTGTGATTAAATTATTTAATGAAACCTTATTTGTGAGAAAACAAATTAATAGACCAATATGATGAAAAAGTACGATAAATATTTGTATTCATTTGTTTAGTTTTTATCAATGTGAAAATATTCATCGTTTAGATTGAAAATGTGTATTTTTACATTAATCAAAGTATTAGGATGGCCCAATACTTCTTTCCTTTTCTGATAAAGGTTTACTAAAAATGCTAACACATCATGCTGAGTTGTCTCTATGATTTGATCACTCTCATGTTGCTAATCAATGTACCAAAACATTTTAATTCTATTTTTAGCACTATAACACGGATCAACGACCACAATAATGAACACATATTTATATTATTTTGATTAGGGCTGCAACTAACAACTAATTTGATAATCGATTAATCTGTCGATTATTACTTTGATTAATCGATTAATAATCGGATAAAAGAGACAAACTACTTATCTATCCTTTCCAGTATTGTATTGAAAAAAAAACAGCATACTGGCACCATACTTATTTTGATTATTGTTTCTCAGCTGTTTGTAAATGTTGCAGTTTATAAATAAAGGTTTATTTAAAAAAATAAAAATAAAAAAATAAAAAAAGTAGCCCCTCTCATTGCATAGATCCAACGAATCGATGACTAAATTAATCAGCAACTATTTTTATAATCGATTTTAATCGATTTAATCGATTAGTTGTTGCAGCCCTAATTTTGATGTTATTTTGATACAGCTCTGGTATACAGTCGCATCATCACCTCAGCTGTGCTGAGCGTGACCGGGTAATTCCTAAAATGCGATTTCTCCTCGTGTTTCTTAAGCAGTGCTTCACGGGCAATCTTCTCTCGTGGCCTACAGCCAAAGAGACAGCGAATGACAGTGGCAGGGGAGACGCAGTACATCACAAGCTGAGCAGTTAATGACATAACCGCCAAAGTCGGGGGCTGCTAACTCTCACTCTAATCTCTAATCTCTGTTATTCTTAGCCGGCCCGCCATCCTTGGACAACCCTGTGCCGCCGCTACACAAGGAACTGGATGTCCATCGATTAAATGTGCTGGTGTCAAACTCTGCAAGCAGAGAGCAAACATTGCGATGAGCACGCAGAGTGGGGATCTTTTCACTGTAAATTCCCACACAGCCTTGCACCTAAACTCTGCTCTGGCTGTACTGTCAATGTTTGAGCAGGTATCTCGTTCAAGGGTATGACCAGGAGAGCACGGGTGGGGGGGGGGGGTCCTACAAATATTTGTAGAAACATGGCAAAAAAATCTCGCTGAGCGAACAGTGTGAGGCTAGAGTGGCATGGTGCAGATGACCAGTTCATCCCAGCATTGATACACTGGGAATGGAAACTAAATCCCCTTCACATCCAATGTTCCCTCTAAAGTGCACGCCTTCGCAATAAGGTGTCCTCCGCGCATGAAAATCCAAAATCTAACCCGAATGCTGAAGAAAATAAAGAATTGATTCAGTACCAATGCAACTCTAGTGGTCATAACGGATAAAACAATGACAATGTCTGCAGAGATGGAGGTGATCTGCATCAACAATCATTAAACTGAGCAAAACGGATTACTGTCGGCCGTACCACGCCAAAACAACAAAACTACTATCTTGCAAAACTGGTCACTTTGTCCCATATTCACACCAAAACTAACCAACTATATGTCATATTGAAAGCAACCGCACTCTCTCTTTCATTTGCACCAAGAGACGCACACACTTGGCTCAGCTGGTGACGCGTTCATGGCCACATAAACAGGCAGAAATTTCCAACAATATACATAAACTATAACTGCCAGGTCAATCAATCAATCAATCATTCAAACTACCGTATTTTCTGCAATATAAGGCGCACCGGATTATAAGGCGCACCTTCAATGAATGGCATATTTCAAAACTTTGTTCTTATATAAGGCGCACCGGATTATAAGGCGCACCTATGCAGCCATTAGATGGAGCTGCGCTAAAGGGAATGTCAACAAAACAGTCAGATAGGTCAGTAAAAACTTTATTAATAGATTACAAACCAGCGTTCTGACAACTCTGTTCACTCCCAAAATGAATAAACAGCAGTTTTATTATTTTCCCCGAGGTAAAGGCAGTGACGTGGTGTTTTGTTTATCTTTTAACAACAGCAAGGTGTAACAGTAGTGCAACATTTATATCACAGGGGAGGAGGGGAACTTTTCCCTGATTCAATAAACACGTAAAAAACGGTGATACTGCTACGGTAAATCAAACGTTAGTGCAATCACAATATAGTAACACTCGAAATAGTGCAGAGCAATAACAATATATCAATAACTCAACGTTGCTCAAACGTTAATGTCACACAACACAACACACAAAATAAACATGTAAAGCTCACGTTATGAAGTTATTCCTCATCCACGAAACCATCAAATTCTTCTTCTTCAGTGTCCGAATTAAACAGTTGGGCGGATACCCGAAGTCGTCATTAATGGAGTCAGTGTCGCTGCTGCTCTATTCCCGTGTTTTACTGCGTGACTGATCGTCTTAAGTTTAAACTCTGCGTCGTAAGCGTGTCTCTTAATAGGAGCCATTTTGGGGTCTTTACATAAACAAACAAATGGTAATCAAAACGACACGCCTCGTGCAGTCATATATCCCAGCATGCACCGCACGCTTCTTCTTCTTCTACGGGGGCGGCTGCTTACCGTAGAAGAAGATCATCTTCTTCTACGGGGGAAATTGAAGTTGGCGGCTGCTTACCGTAGAAGAAGAAGCGCTTCTTTTTCTACGGGGGAAAAAGAAGTTGGCGGCTGTTTACCGTAGTTGCGAGACCTAAACTTTATGAAAATGAAGTTTAGGTTTGTTGCGGCTCAATATTGGTCCATATATAAGGCGCACCGGATTATAAGGCGCACTGTCAGCTTTTGAGAAAATTGGAGGTTTTTAGGTGCACTTTATAGTGCGAAAAATACGGTATTTAAAAAGCGCTTTTCATACATAAAATAAATGCAACACAAAGTTATCACATACGCACGCACGGACACAAATACCAAACACAAACACAAACATACACACAAATGCAACTATATAAACAAATGAATGCATGGCTGAGTACAGAGGAGACAGGTGAGCAAACACTATCACAGGAACCATCTGCACCAGAACGCTGACACAAACCGCCCCCACAGCACGGTCAATAACACCTGAGGCAGATGGCTCCCTCTGAGGAACGTTAGAAAGTAAAAATAATAAAACTTGTAAAATAGTAAGAACCGTGAGTAGAGATAAAGGATAAAATACCACTAAGACATATGAAGATTAAAAAAATAAATAAAAAAGATAAATATAAAATGAATATACAGTAAATATATAATACATAAATAGAACTAAATAAAATATTGCATAAACAATAAGATACAAAGTAAAATGCAAATGACTTCAATAAAATAATTAATATTAGGTAAAAGCCAAAACAAAAAGGTGGGTCTTAAGCCTGCTCTTAAAAACATGAACGTTCTCTGCACACTAATGCGGTTCACACGTAGCCAATCAATGTCATTAACAGCGTGTTATGAGTGCGTTTTGCTGTTTTGTAAAGGTTAACAATATGATATTGGGACCAAAATTGAATGTGCTCAAAAAGTACTTATACACACACACTGCAATCTTTAGATTGATTTACCGTATTTTTTGGACTATAAGTTGCAGTTTTTTTCATAGTTTGGCCGGGGGTGCGACTTATACTCAGGAGCGACTTGTGTGAAATTATGAACACATTACCGTAAAATATCAAATAATATTATTTAGCTCATTCACGTAAGAGACTAGACGTATAAGATTTCATGGGATTTAGCGATTAGGAGTGACAGATTGTTTGGTAAACGTATAGCATGTTCTATATGTTATAGTTATTTGAATGACTCTTACCATAATATGTTACGTTAACATACCAGGCACGTTCTCAGTTGGTTATTTATGCCTCATATAACGTACACTTATTCAGCCTGTTGTTCTTTATTTATTTTAAATTACCTTTCAAATGTCTATTCTTGGTGTTGGGTTTTATCAAATAAATTTCCCCCAAAAATGCGACTTATGTTTTTTTCCTTCTTTATTATGCATTTTCGGCCGGTGCGACTTATACTCCGGTGCGACTTATACTCCGGTGCGACTTATACTCCGGTGCGACTTATAGTCCGAAAATTACGGTAAGTAACTAAAATAAATAAATAGACCCACTGTTAGAAAGCCCACTATTCTGCACGTCTTTTGTTTCTTATGCTTCACTGATACGAGTGTTCTGGCGGCCCTTGTGGTGTCCTACTCTGTTCATCGGTCCTTGAACGTACCGTCAAAACACCTCCATCTTGTATTCCTCTGAGTATAGAATGGTCACTCTACTCCAGTGGTTCTCACAATGTTTTCATTAAGTACCACCTGAGAAAAAAAACTTGGATCTCCAAATACCATTATAATGACCCACATTAAAATAAAGTCGCACAGTAGGCCTACGTTTTCATTAAAAACAAGGCAGAGGTTTTATTTAACAAGTATACTTAATATTTTTGGCCACTGTAACATTACACACAGTTTTAATATAGGAAAAGAAACCACTGTACTTTTATCAAGTGATTCTTTGGCCAACTACTAGACGGAGCCCGGGTACCACTTGTGGTACATGTACCACAGTTTGAGAATCGCCGCTCTACTCTAAGAAAGCACAGCTTGTAGGTTCAATGTGCACAATTGATTCTCTTAGTTGCTCAGACTGCAATGTGTTTATACAATCTTATACTATGGTATGTCATTTCTCAATGGTGAAAGTTGTTTTGTTTGCATGTTAGCATTTAAGCTAGTGAGTTTATCAAAGTGTGACCATAAATCATGGTTTTTCGATCATTGCAATTTAAAACGGTAATACTAACCCTCGAGTTTTACCGCGGTTATCATTAATACAGTTCATCGTTACAGTCCTATTACCTTGGTTAGCAAACATTGTATCATGTGTTTTATTATAGAAATTAAACGTGGATATACTCAAGAGTAGTCGGTTTACAGCTTGTATGGCAGTATAGATTCACTGTCCACAGAAAATGAGTTATTACTAGGGGTGTAACGGAACACAAAAATTTCGTTTCGGTACGTACCTCGGTTTAGAGGTCACGGTTCGGTTCATTTTCGGTACAGTAGGAAAACAACAAAATATAAATTTTTGAGTTATTTATTCACCAAATTTGCAAAATCTTCCACCAAAAATATTTTTCTTAGTGGAATATTTGATGTGAAGTAATCGGAACCTTGGATAGGTCAATAATTCATAATAACATTGATAGTGATTCAATATTATGTTTAGACAAGACAGTGTGAAAAAAAAAAAATACAGCTTTGTTTTATTAGTCAACATTGCAAATTTTTCTAAATGACATTTAACCATTAAGCTTTTTTATTTCACTTTTGTTATGTTTTTGTTTATTTTAATAGTATTTTTAGAATATGCCGTGGGCCTTTAAAACATTACCCCACTTTTGACACCCCTGCTATAGATAATAAAAAATTAAACCTGATAAATCTATGGATAAAAAGCAGAGCCTGGCGACGCATGCGCGTTTATCATAACTCTCTCGCTCTCTCTGTCTCTGCCCCTCCCTCACCAATGCTGCTGCGCGCACAATTTGTTTTGTTCTTAACCCCTTCTTAACCCTGAACGTACATTGAAAATACACGCATCCCTAACTCAAAATGCCGGACATTTGAGGCATTTAAGAAACTCCGCCCTGACAGCTCCGCAAAAGAGGACATGTCCGGTGAAAAGAGGACGTATGGTCAGTCTATCGTAGCCCGTTAGCTGCTAGAATGCCGTGTAAATTTCCCGCGAAACTTCCGGTTGAAAACGTCTATGTATGATGACGTATGCACGTGACGTCAATCGTTGAAACGGAAGTATTCGGACCCATTGGATCCAATACAAAAATCTCTGTTTTCATTGCTAAATTCCACAGTATTCTGGACATCTGTGTTGGTGAATCTTTTGTAATTTGTTCAATTAACAATGGAGACTGCAAAGAAGAAAGCTGTAGGTGGGATCGGTGTATTAGCGGCTGGCTGCAGCAACACAACCAGGAGGACTTTGAGACGGATAGCAGACGCCCTACCGTGAGTACAGGTTTGGCTTCCAAACATTTGAACGCTTGCCCGTACGTACGTGGCGCTATGTGCATGTCACGTACGTAACTTTGGGGAAATATATGTTTCTTGCCGACTCTGATCGTCGAAAGCTACAACGCCCGCCGCCGCGCCGCTGTCCTCACCTTGACTTCCTCCGTCTCCGGGCCGCCGACCGCATTGATGATCGGGTGAGGTCCTTCGTCGTGCCGTCGATCACTGGAACGCAGGTGAGCACGGGTCGTGATGAGCAGATGAGAGCTGGCGTCGGTGGAGAGCTAATGTTTTTAGCATAGCTCTGTCGAGGTCCCGTAGGTAAGTTAGCTTCAATGGCGTCGTTAGCAACAGCATTGCTAGGCTTCGCCAGGCGGTACAGCATTAACCAGGGTTTAATAGTAATAGTAGTATTGTTGATCTTCTGTCTTATCCTTCCAGTCAGGGGCTTATTTCTTTTGTTTCTATCTGCATTTAAGCACGATGCTATCACGTTAGCTCCGTAGCTAAAGTGCTTCGCCGATGTATTGTCGTGGAGATAAAAGTCACTGTGAATGTCCATTTCGCGTTCTCGACTCTCATTTTCAAGAGGATATAGTATCCGAGGTGGTTTAAAATAGAAATCCGTGATACACAATAAAAAAAGGAGAGAATGTAAAATGAGCCCTTTTACCTAAGTTACGGTCAGAGCAAAAAAAGATACGTCCTGCACTGCACTCTAATCCTTCACTCTCACGTCCTCATCCACGAATCTTTCATCCTGGCTCAAATTAATGGGGTAATCGTCGCTTTCTCGGTCCAAATCGCTCTTGCTGCTGGTGTAAACAATGTGCAAAGGTGAGGAGGGCTTCAACCTGTGACGTCACGCTACTTCCGGTACAGGCAAGGCTTTTTTATCAGCGACCAAAACTTTATCGTTGATGTTCTCTACTAAATCCTTTCAGCAAAAATATGGCAATATCGCGAAATGATCAAGTATGACACATAGAATGGATCTGCTATCCCCGTTTAAATAAGAAAATTTCATTTCAGTAGGCCTTTAAAGTACCATTTTGAAATTCAAAAAACGTCATTGTAATTATTGCAATACTGTATATATTTGGTGAAAAGAGATTGGAGTGAGGTTCCCCACGCTGGCAAAGTTAGCATGTCCATGCCCGTACATGCCTTCAGCTTTGAGGTGAGTGTCACATTTTCATTTTGTACACCCCCCCAACACATTTCTGCTTGTTATTTTTCACAATCACCAATCTAATTAAATCCCCATATATTCGGAGCTATGTAACTTTTTACAGTGCTTTGAGTTCTCCTGAGGACTATTTTGGCCCCACCACACCCGTGACGCCTTTCGAGCCTCCCGCAATACACACTTCTCAGCTCACCTTTGGCAGTTGACTTCAGAGGCTTCGTGGCAGGAGAGCCCCCACACGTCGTCTATGGACAAGCTGGACGTCTTGTAGGCTTTCAGGGCCAGCGGCGTGAGCCAGTGCAGAGTCATAAAAGAGAAGAGCCCGGAGTTATCGACAGGGTGCTGGTTCCTGGAAGAGAGAGACATTGTCAGTGAGTGGACCCGACCTGAGAGAAGAGTCTACGTTTTGCTTGCCTCAGTTGAGACAGTGTATGAGCAGTCATTTGCACATTCCTCTTTGATAACTGTTGGAAACAATGTAACGGCTTGTTTATCACGTAGTGTATGTTCAAACCCGGTGATGCACGCTACTTGAGGACAAGATTGTGTTATCACGGCTAACAGCCACAATTTGACTAAAAGTGAGTTTCTGTGTCTTTGTATGTCCTCAAATGGCAATCAGAGGCATGTATTGTCCTCTTGTATTGAAATCACTTTGTGTTTGCATTTGCAAGTCAAGCACTTTTGAGGTGAGACGGTTATGAACTTGACCCAAAACGTCGGGGAAAAAACAAGCAGTGCATGTGACGTCGTGAGAGGCTTTCGGGCAATTTACAAGACTGCAGATCAGCCCAGAATAATAAATGCAACAAAACACAAAAAGTTAATCTGTTTTTTAATGTGCCACAAAGTTCTCTTGGATGAGAAAATTTCTAAATAGTGATCTGACTGTCAAAAGTAGTAAGTAGTAGTAAATTATATTTATATAGCGCTTTTCTCTAGTGACTCAAAGCGCTTTACATAGTGAAACCCAATATCTAAGTTACATTTAAACCAGTGTGGGTGGCACTGGGGGCAGGTGGGTAAAGCGTCTTGCCCAAGGACACAACGGAAGTGACTAGGATGGCGGAAGCGGGGATCGAACCTGAAACCCTCAAGTTGCTGGCACGGCCGCTCTACCAACCCAGCTATACCGCCCCAAAACATGAGGATATGGGGTTACCATGTGGAGTGTTTACATTAAAACATAAACCAAATTCAATGATACTATGGTATTTCAGAATAATTTGTGTGGGTTTGAAATGTTCAGATTTAATCAAACAAGGGCTGCTGCTATCGATTATTTTAGTAATTGAGTAATCTATCGATTACTCGGATTAATCGTGTAATCTGATAAAATATACTTTACAGCCTAATTTTGTATTTTTTTTTAACCACAAGGCCACATACTCAGTGGCCTTGTGGTAAGAGTGTCCGCCCTGAGATCGGTAGGTTGTGAGTTCAAACCCCGGCCAAGTCATACCAAAGACTATAAAAATGGGACCCATTACCTCCCTGCTTGGCACTCAGAATCAAGGGTTGGAATTGGGGGTTAAATCACCAAAAAAGGAATCCCGGGCGCGGCCACTGCTGCTGCTCACTGCTCCCCTCACTTCCCAGGGGGTGATCAAGGGTGATGGGTCAAAATGCAGAGAATAATTTCGCCATACCTAGTGTGTGTGTGACAATCATTGGTACTTTAACTTTAAATAATTAAAATAAACAAATATTATTTTTATTGCCATAACATTCATAATTGTTTCCAATTAATGCACATTATCAACAATAAAATTACACTTTTGACATGTGTGAATTGAACAAAATAAAATGTTTTAAAAAAAACCCACTATGTCTGCATACTTAAGGTTCCATGCACTCCAAGCAGTCCAGATTTTATTTTATTTTTTACTAGTTACTGTTTAAACGATTAATCGAGGCAACAGCAGGGTTTCCCCTACATGTAATTTATCGTGGCAGCCTGCCACGGCAAAATAAAAGCCGCCACACCTTAAAAATTAGAGTTGTTTTTAACGTGAAAGCAAATTAAAGTCATATAATGTATGAATGGATATATATAGCTAACTACTTGATTGATTGATTGATTGAAACTTTTATTAGTAGATTGCACAGTACAGTACATATTCCGTACAATTGACCACTAAATGGTAACACCCGGATAAGTTTTTCAACTTGTTTAAGTTCGGGGTCCACGTAAATCAATTCATGGTAAAAATTAAACTGGCCCGTACTTGTGCACTATTGAGTAGTGATGCACTTTGAACCCTGCGGCTTATAAAACAGTGTGACTAATTTATGGATTTTCTTTGCTGACAGCCAAAATGCCAACAGTTTTCATTAAATACTTGCAAAGACTTTTAAATGGCGTGTTATTGTTTGTGCTATGGCACCTCCTTTTGTTCAAGTTTACTGCAGGTGCTGCTTGGTAATGTGAATTCCTGCTGTTTAAAGCTTTGAACCGGAAGTAGAAGTGCGGTTCGGTTTTCTAATCGTCCATATTGTTTCTATTCGTATGGATTAGTCATTCATAGGGATGATGTTCGAAACCAGTTCTCCCGGTTGTTCGATAAGAAAAGAACCGATTCCATGGATTCGAATCCCTTTTTGAGAACCGGTTCCCATCATCAAGGCCACTATAGTAAAGAAATAGAGTTGGTTCTTTATTCGAATCCCTGGGAACGAATCCCTTCCCACAGGAAATACCCTGTGGGACGGCAAAGTTATGCCCATTTGATTGTAGACTTTTACTGACACCTTGTGGCGATATGAAAATACTACGCGTCATTAGTTTGGGCACTTCCGGGTTAGCGACGTCAGTTCAGTTGATGAGACAATTGAAAAGTAGACAAGTTGTGTTAGCTCTTACAAGCCTTGGAAAAGATAAGTCTGTAAGTAAACTGTTTAACTTGTTTATGTAACTCAATATTAAGGTGGAAAGTTGTTAAATTTGATACTAAGATGTTTATTGAAAAACAATTTTTGTGCACTGTTTCAATGGATGTTTTGAGGACTTAAAATGGCTGCCAGTCGTGTATTTCCACCATCGAAATAGTTTCAAAACTCAGAAGTATTTGTTTGATGATAGTACTGTATATTTGTGTGAAGCTAACATTTACATACTGTGTATTAAATTTCAGTGTGTTAATTGAATCACATAGATTATACATTTGTCATTGTGTGTATTCCAGTTTAAAAAAAAACAAAAAAACAGTCCAGTGCAAGACAAAAGTAAAGATAGGAAAAGACAAAGCAAGATCAACAACAATAAAGAGCCTAAATGGATTAATCTGCTTTGGAACTTTATTAGACGTCTTGGATTGTTTGTTAGCTGTCTGCCTGTGTGTGTAGTTAGTATGTTCTTATAGCAGCAGAAGTGACGAACGGCGTGGCGAAGTTGGTAGAGTGGCTGTGCCAGCAATCGGAGTGTTGCTGGTTACTGGGGTTCAATCCCCACCTTCTACCTCCCTAGTCACGTCCATTGTGTCCTTGGGCAATAAACTTTACCCTTGCTCCTGATGGCTGCTGGTTAGCGCCTTGCATGGCAGCTACCGCCATCAGTGTGTGAATGTGTGTGTGAATGGGTGAATGTGGAAATACTGTCAAAGCGCTTTGAGTACCTTGAAGGTAGAAAAGCGCTATACAAGTATAACCCATTTATAAGTGCACTTTTTGGATAGCTGTATTATTTTCAGTTTTGTGCTCAAGGGACTGATTTTATTCAACACTATATTATTATTTATACACCTATAGTGATCACAGAGACAGGTGGTTTTTGTGTTACTGTATATATTTGTTTTTCTGAAAAATCCCACTTAATATAGTTTGGGTAACAGTCAATATTTATTTATTTTATTTTTTTTAGGGGGGGTAACAGTCAATATTTATTTATTTATTTGATTTTATTCTTATAAAATAAAAGTGAGCTTTTGTTAAACCAAATATTGTGTTTTTTTCCATATACAACAACCTATCTGGATTCGATAAGAGAATCGATAAGGAATCGGTTCGATAAGAGGATTCGATAATGGGCTCGAACTCGATAATTTCTTATCAAACATCATCCCTAGTCATTCATCACTCCAGGCGACATTTGTAATTTTTACAATACAACTAAAACAAATCTTACTTACTAAACCGTCCCATGTGTGATGTCTGTATGAATGTTTTCATGCATAATTTGTACGTGCTATCGTAATCTGTAATGATAAGCTAGCACCATTAGCATTAGCTAATATGCTAAGATGTTTACGAGTGTCTGTATTGTTTCAGTTTCACAAATTCCTCAGTAAATTCACCAAAACGTTTCCGTGGAGTTATTGACTGTTGAGCTAGTTTCCGCAGCTAGTTTGGTCCATGACGATGACGTCTGTTTTGTTTGATCAGCCGTTTTACTGCCGTGTTACTGACACCATTTGGAAACAGTTAAAGTATGTAAATAAACATATCCAAAATATTTCCGTGTAGATAACTCATTTCACAACGTACATCAAACACAATCTACCTGCGACACAGACAGAAAAGCAAACCCAAATAAGCAACAACATGTTAAAAAAACAAGCCCAAAAAAGTGCAACCCGCGACTCAGAAGATTTGCAAGCACAAAGTCGCTTATAAATGGACTTGCCAACGCTGCGTAGTTGATTGACAGCTAATCTGCCACTGATCTAGTCTTATCTAATCTATTATCTATAGAAAGACATCTGCTGTGTTCACAAGGGTTAACAGTCAATATGTGAGACAACTGAGGTCCCGCAGGAGACAAACTAATTTAGCTCAATACATGGGACGTCCTGGCTATAACAGGACAGTTGAAGAAAAAGTCTAGAAGGAAAAAGGGGATCCGCCTTAACAAGAAACGTTAAAAGACAAATTTTATCTAAAAAAGTAAGTTGTTTTTCCAGTGGTTAACTTCTTTTTACACTTGCATGACAAGTAAAAGTTAAAAGTGTGATGTACATACACAGCATGTAAAGATCCTCTCTATATATCAGTGGTTGTCAATCTTTTTTCACCAAGTACCACCTTAGAAAAAACGTCTCTCTCCAAGTACCAACATTAAAATACAGTAGCGTAGTAGGCATAAGTATGCATTAAAAACAAGGCAGAGGTTTTATTTAACAAGTATATTTAATATTTTTTTAACAACTGTAACATTACACACAGTTTGAACAGTACCACTGTGTTTGAATATAAGAAAATAAAACACCATACTTTAATCAAGTGAATCTTTGGCATGTGTAGCGTTAGTGGTACACAAACCGCACTTTGAGAATTCCTGCTCATATTAGTGATGTGTCAACACCAGATCTTTATGCTTTCATATCGATTTTCAAATAAAAATATCCATACTTTTGATACTTAAGTTCAGAGGTGTCCAACAAGGGCCGCATAATGAAAAGTCAAATTATGCGGGCCATATTGATATTTTTTTTATTCAAAAACATGGTAAAACATTTTCATCTTTGTATTATAGGTGACTATAAGTATATCATTATTGATTATTAATGAGAACATTTCATCTTTTTATCATTCCATACCAATTTTAACGTAATGTATTTTTTTGTCAAGTAAAAATAGAATGAAAATAAAAATAAAAATAATATGATGAAAACTGTGTAACCTTGTGTTAAAAATTCTGCCCGTGCAAAATATTAATAATGAAAATAGTAATTTTCAAATTGATTACTTCATAAGTTAGTATTTATTTATTTTTCAAATAACTACCTAAAGTTTGTTTATATTTGAAGTATATTGTATTTTTATTTTGAGAGCTTCTAATATTTCTTGTCAGAGGTGTCTAAACATTTGTTATGCTAAAAACACACACATACAGTATATATACATATATTTTTTATTTTTTTTATTTTAGCATTTAAAAATGTAATTTTTGGGCACTACACGATTCAATTTGATTCAATTCTTGGGGGTAACAATTAGATTCAGAATTGATTTCTTGATTCAAAATGTATACTTTTTTAATAACATTTTTTAATAACAAACAGGTCTGATAAATTTCTATATTACTTAAAAGAAAACTGGTTGGGTTTAATAAAATGCTTCCCAAACATTTAATAAAGTCAAATAAAAATAAGGTAAAAAGAGAAGTATCCAACACTATCCAATCATTTACATCAACAATATAATTTGTCTGAGCGGCTGGACAGGACAGATTGAAAAAAATAGAAAATAAAAAAACTGATTTTAGATTTTTTTGAATCGATTAAGAATTGTTACAAGTAGGAATTGCGATTCCTTTGAAAATCAAATATATACCGTATTTTTCGGACTATAAGTCGCAGTTTTTTTCATAGTTTGGCCGGGGGTGCGACTTATACTCAGGAGCGACTTGTGAGAAATTATTAACACATTACCGTAAAAAATCAAATAATATTATTTAGCTCATTCACGTAAGAGACTAGACGTATAAGATTTCATGGGATTTAGCGATTAGGAGTGACAGATTGTTTGGTAAACGTACAGCATGTTCTATATGTTATAGTTATTTGAATGACTCTTACCATAATATGTTACGTTAACATACCAGGCACGTTCTCAGTTGGTTATTTATGCCTCATACAACATACACGTATTCAGCCTGTTGTTCACTATTCTTTATTTATTTTAAATTGCCCTTCAAATGTCTATTCTTGGTGTTGGGTTTTATCAAATAAATTTCCCCCAAAAATGTGACTTATACTCTAGTGCGACTTAAATATGTTTTTTTCCTTCTTTATTATGCATTTTCGGCCGGTGCGACTTATACTCCGGAGCGACTTATACTCCGAAAAATATGGTATATATGTATTTAAAGACAAAACATGTTATAGGTGACAAAGTACATTATTGATTATTTGTTTAAAAATGTCAGCTTTTTCTAATTACATTCCGATTTTTTGCTCTTTTTTTCTTACATTTTTACAGTTGTTTTTTTATATTATTATTTGCAACACAAAACTTTTTAAAATTCAAGCAGACATATTATGTATATTTGCACAAAGTATCGGTATTGAATCGGTATCGGTGATAGTAGCCGGAATTTTACTCGGTTTCGGATCGTAAAGAAAATCAGTGGTATCACACATCGCTACGCTATTATATAGGATGTAAGGCAAACTTCCTAGTCAAATATCTTCGATGTGAAATAAGTGTTTTTCTGTGTTTAAGGATGCACTATACTGCAAAAAACAGAGCCAAAGTCCCTCTACATGACAGCAGCGCTCTTCTGTTTTTAAGGACCTACTGCCAAAAAGCTAGTCAAAGATCCTCTATATCAGGGCTAGGGAACCTATGGTTCTCGAGCCAGATGTGGTTCTTTTGATGACTGCATCTGGCTCTCACATAAATCTTAGCTGACGATTAGTAATGAATAATTCCGCTGGTAATCACAGTGTGAAAAATAACGTTCAAAATATAAAACATTCTCATACATTTTAATCCATCCATCCGTTTTTTTTCCCGCACCTGTTCAAGAAGTCGCATTAATGGTAAGAAGTATTTTATTTATTATTGGTTAGCTTCAAAATAACGATGTTATTAAAAATAATAAGACACTTATTATACTCTAAAAATGTTGGTCTTACTTAAAGGCCTACTGAAATGAATTGTTTTTATTTAAACGGGGATAGCAGATCCATTCTATGTGTTGTACTTGATCATTTCGCGATATTGCCATATTTTTGCTGAAAGGATTTAGTATAGAACAACGACGATAAAGTTCGCAACTTTTGGTCTCTGATAAAAAAAAGCCTTGCCCTACCGGAAGTAGCGTGACGTCACTGGAGGAAGAGCTGCTCACGATTTCCCATTGTTTACACCAGCAGCGAGAGCGATTCGGACCGAGAAAGCGACGATTTGAGCGAGGATGAAAGATTCGTGGATGAGGAACGTAAAAGTGAAGGACTAGCGTGCAGTGCAGGACGTATCTTTTTTCGCTCTGACCGTAAGCTTAGGTACAAGGGTTCATTGGATTCCACACTCTCTCCTTTTTCTATTGTGGATCACGGATTTGTATTTTAAACCACCTCGGATACTATATCCTCTTGAAAATGAGAGTCGAGAATGCGAAATGGACATTCACAGTGACTTTTATCTCCACGACAATACATCGGTGAAGCACTTTAGCTACGGAGCTAACGTGATAGTATCGTGCTTAAATGCAGATAGAAACAAAAGAAATAAGCCCCTGACTGGAAGGATAGACAGAAGATCAACAATACTACTATCAGGAGACACCGAACCAAACACTGGACCTGTAACCACACGGTTAATGCTGTGCTGCCTGTCGAAGCCTAGCAATGCTGTTGCTAACGATGCCATTGAAGCTAACTTAGCTACAGGATCTCGTCAGAGCTATGATAAAATCATTAGCGCTCCACCTACGCCAAGCCAGCCCTCACCTGCTCATCAACACCCGTGCTCACCTGCGTTCCAGCGATCGACGGCACGACGAAGGACTTCACCCAATCATCGATGCGGTCGGCGGCTAGCGTCGGATAGCGCGTCTGCTATCCGACTCAAAGTCCTCCTGGTTGTGTTGCTGCAACCAGCCGCTAATACACCGATCCCACCTACAGCTTTCTTCTTTGCAGTCTTCATTGTTCATTAAACAAATTGCAAAAGATTCACCAACACAGATGTCCAGAATACTGTGGAACTTTGCGATGAAAACAGAGCTTTTTGTATTGGGATACAATGTGTCCCAACACTTCCGGTTCAACCATTGACGTCACGCGCAAACGTCATCATACCTAGACGTTTTTAAGCGGAAGTTTCCCGGGAAATTTAAAATTGCACTTTATAAGTTAACCCGGCCGTATTGGCATGTGTTGCAATGTTAAGATTTCATCATTGATATATAAACTATCAGACTGCGTGGTCGGTAGTAGTGGGTTTCAGTAGGCCTTTAAGGACCTACTGAAACATATGTTTCAGTAGGGGGGGGGTTACCCACATATGCGGTCCTCTCCAAGGTTTCTCATAGTCATTCACAGACGTCCCACTGGGGTGAGTTTTTCCTTGCCCGTATGTGGGCTCTGTACAGAGGATGTCGTTGTGGCTTGTACAGCCCTTTGAGACACTTGTGATTTAGGGCTATATAAATAAACATTGATTGATTGATTGATTGATACTGCAAAAGCGAATGTCACAGATCCTTTATATGACCCAAGTGTATTAGGAATTGGTCTGCGGGTCGCCACTTGAACAGCCCTTTCTAAGAGGCTCCATTAGTGTATATCTTTGCAGTAGAATCTGCTGTAAGGGACGACGCATGGCTCAGCCAACAAGGTGTCGGCAGACTAGAGACAAACGAACATAATCAAGATTTGTTTGAAATATGTCAAAGAATGAGGCGTTTACTTGTGCTTTATCCTGAAGGGCTTCAGAAGCTGGATGCTGTGCCGGTAGCGGCCCCGTCTCTTCGGCCCCCGCTCCACCGACACCTCGGCCTCTTCCTCCTCTTCCAGCTCGGACGGCGGCTGCAGGGAGGCCAGCGGCAGGCCTTCCGCTCGCTCGGCCGCTTCAAGGGCATCGGGAAACAGGGCGGACATGGCGGGACAGCCTGTAGACGGGGACAAGGAACATCAGCGTCAATCCGATGCAAAAAGTTGCTTGAGAAAGTTATTGATTTAATTCTATTTGCAGTCTTTCCTGTTTAAACCACCAGACATTTATAAATATGTATGCAATCATCAAAGTTTAGATAATTATTCACACTTCTGCAGTGTAAACATGGAAGAGTGTCTCGCTTTTCCACGTGTGACTGAAGTGTCATCAGCTGATTTAGCTTTTCCTTTCTGCTGAGTCAGCCTCCAGACTTTGAGAAATCAACCTTGCTCAGAGGCTACGACCCCTTCCTCGTGCCGCGCAACTTAAGCGCTTATTTATTTAAAGAGCTTTGGAGTGGACATCCGAGCTTTTGGCGCGGCCGTGCACCGTCACCAATCCTCTCTTACGGCGAGGCTCCGTGACAAGGTCAGTGCCGTGGTCAAGTACAAAACAACACACAACAAACACCTATTTTTAGCTCGCGAGTTTCATGAAAAGACGCCATGTGTTGACTTCCCAGCCTTCGTCATGTGAAGTTCTTTCATACGCTCGTTGGGGTTTTCAGGTCTATTTTGGAGGCGAGACCATTCATTACAGGCCGGCCCTAAGGGGGCCCCCGTCAAGTCCTTTTCTTACTAGCGTGACGGCTTTTGCCTGCGTCAACAACATGCTGGAGAACACAGATAAAGTCACACCGAGAGCATGATACCGACAACTGTTTACCTCAGAACTGATGCAGGAAGGGAACCTAATAATTTGGGTGCTTGAGAAGTTTGGTTAACCCTTCAGAGGTGCTACAAATTTACTCACATACCTAACCCAGGCGACAAAAAATGTCAACTTCACAAAACTGCGGTAAAAAGAAGAGATGTTAATATTACTCTCAACTTTAAATGAGTCAAGTACTTCTTCGTACAATAACACACTAGTATATACTGTCGTGGTCAAAAGTTTACATACACTGACAAACATTGATTGATACACTTGTAAAGAACATAATGTCATGGCTGTCTTGAGTTTCCAATAATTTCTACAACTCTTATTTTTTTGTGATCGAGTGATTGGAGCACATACTTGTTTGTCACAAAAAACATTCATGGAGTTTGGTTCTTTTATGAAATTATTATGGGTCTACTGAAAATGTGACCAAATCTGCTGGGTCAAAAGTATACATACAACAACATACATTATCAATTTTGGTGATGTAGAAAAGTTACAATCAAATCAAATTAGCTTCATGGCATGGCCTCTTAACTTCATGTGAGTGATTATGATTGACGACACCTGTTGACTTTTCTGAGCCCATGTGATGCAGTCATTAGACTCGGTTACAAACGCGACAATGGGAAAGTCAAAGGAACTCAGCACAGATCTGAAAAAACGAATCATTGACTTGAACAAGTCAGAAAAGTCACTTTGAGCCATTTCAAAGCAGCTTAAGATCCCAAGAGCAACTGTTCATAAGTATAAAGTGCATGGCACAGTTTTGTCACTGCCACGATCAGGAAGGAAACACAAGCCATTACCTGCTGCTGAGAGAAAATTGGTCAGGATGATCAAGAGTCAACCGAGAACCACCAAAAAGCTGGTCTGCAATGAATTGGAAGCTGCTGAGAGGCTACCATGCAAGAAGGAAACCCTTGCTCCAGAAGCGACACCTTAAGGCTCGTCTAAAGTTTGCTGCTGATCACATGGACAA
This sequence comes from Entelurus aequoreus, assembly GCF_033978785.1. Classification (NCBI taxonomy): domain Eukaryota; kingdom Metazoa; phylum Chordata; class Actinopteri; order Syngnathiformes; family Syngnathidae; genus Entelurus; species Entelurus aequoreus. The sequence continues at coordinate 24,111,370 of NC_084758.1, forward strand.
AGATAAGACCTTCTGGAGGAAAGTTCTGTGGTCAGATGAAACAAAAATTGAGCTGTTTGGCCACAATACCCAGCAATATGTTTGGATGAGAAAAGGTGAGGCCTTTAATCCCAGAAACACCATCCCTACTGTCAAGCATGGTGGTTTTAGTATTATGTTCTGGGCCCGTTTTGCTGCATATGGAAGTGGTGCTTTACAGAGAGTAAATGGGACAATGAAACAACAACCTAAAATAATAATAATAATAGATTTTATTTGTAAAAAGCACTTTACATTGAGCAAACAACCTCAAAGTGCCACAGTGTTAAAAAAAAAGAAAAAGAAAATAGTAATAATAATAATAAAAGATAATAAAAATAAATAAAATATAAAATTAGAAACAGCCCAATAGCTAGAACCAGCATGCATATCTATAAAAATCTATAAAAAGGCTTTTTTAAAAAGATGGGTTTTTAAGCCTTTTTTAAAAGCATCCACAGTCTGAGGTGCCCTCAGGTGGTCAGGGAGAGCGTTCCACAGACTGGGAGCAGCGGAGCAGAAAGCCCGATCTCCCATAGTTCGTAGCTTTGTCCTTGGCGGTTGGAGGAGGTTAGCCTGTTTGGAGCGGAGGTGTCGTGTGGAGGATTTGGGGGTGAGCAGTTCTTTAAGGTAGACGGGGGCATTTCCATGGAGGCACTGGTGAGTTAGTAAGGAGATTTTGAATTCAATCCTGAGTGGAACAGGAAGCCAGTAAAGGGATTTGATAGTTTGTGTGATGTGGTCATCAGCAGTTGGGTCTTGGGCGCAGTTGGGTGTTCCAACAGGACAATGACCCCAAACAAACATCAAAAGTGGTAAATGAATGGCTAAATCTGGCTAGAATTAAGGTTTTAGAATGGCCTTCCCAAAGTCCTGACTTAAACGTGTGGACAATGCAGTAGAAAAAAGTCCATGTCAGAAAACCAACAAATTTAGCTGAACTGCACCACTTTTGTCAAGAGGAGTGGTCACAAATTCAACCAGAAGCTTGTGGATGGCTACCAAAAGCGCCTTACTGCAGTCAAACTTGCCAAGGGACATGTAACCAAATATTAACATTGCTGTATGTATACTTTTGACCCAGCAGATTTGGTCACATTTTCAGTAGACCCATAATAAATTCATAAAAGAACCAAACTTCATGAATGTTTTTTGTGACAAGTATGTGCTCCAATCACTCTATCACAAAAAATTAAGAGTTGTAGAAATGATTGGAAACTCAAGACAGCCATGACATTATGTTCTTTACAAGTGTATGCAAACTTTTGACCACGACTGTATGTCCCTTGCAACACAAAATGTCCCATTAAAAACTAACCAAAAATGGCAACAAAACTAACCTAAAATGGCAACTCTAAACAAAAACGGCACATTTGTTCCTCACGACAAAAAATGTCCAATTAAAAACTAGTTTCGGACTGAATTTGGCAAAAGAGGTTTTGGCATTGCTGCCCCTATGGCATGGAATGCATTGCAGACGAAACTGAAACTCACTGAACTACTTCCATTTGGAGACTTCCGTTCTGTCCTGAGGGACACAAAGCAAGAGACTTTTGCACAGTGCCTGTGTTTTTAAAAGCTGTAAATCTTTATTGTTTTACAGTTCTCTTTTATGTATTGTAAAATGTATGTCTCAACGTATTACTTTTTTGAAACTGCTCTGTGACATGTGCTGTTGACCTCTTGGCCAGGTCACCCTTGCGAAAGAGATCTTGGTCTCAATGGGTTTCTTATCTGGTTAAATAAAGGTTCTATAGTTTCAAATGGCAACGCTGCACAAGAATGTTCCTCGGGACAAAAAATGTCACATTGTAAACTAGCCAAAATGGCAACGCTTGACAAAAACTACACATTGAAAACTAGCCTAAAATGGAAACGTTATTTTAAAAAAAGACCCAATTAAAAATGACCCATTGAAAACTAGCTTAAGATGGCAACCGTACACAACAAAATGACATTTGTTACCACACCTATAAAGCTACTATGATTAATTTGATTAGAATAAAAGCTTTGATTTATATTATGTTGCTTTGAACGTATTGATTTTTGCAAATTTTAGAATAAATAAATGTTTTTTTTACTTCAACAAATATGTTTTACCATGGTGTTGAACATTTACTTGCATTCAAAGTTATTTTTAGGGAGAAAAAAACGGCAACCGTAAGTGAGAATGGTGGAATGCGTACCAATTGTATTGTCCAATATTTTGTTAATCATGTATACAGGTAGGCACTGTTAAAACTGGGAATTTTTTGGTTTAAAAATACCAAGTTTTATTGTCCTAATCAAGACAAATGTTTTAATGGTGGAATGGTTTTAATTTAATTAATCAAATATTACTCTTTTAAATATTTTTTAGCTAAAATATTACTTAATATTTTGTGTTTTTGCCATTCAAAACAAAATTTTCTGTGACATAAAGGGCTTAAAACAAACAAAAAAAGGAAAGAAAAAATATATATAAAAACTTATAATTTACATATTTAAGGCTCCAATTACTTCACATCAAATATAACTCTTTTAAATATTTTTAACTAAAATATTACTTAATATTTTGTGTTTTTGCCATGAAAAGCAAAATTTTCTGTGACAAAAAGGACTTAAAACAAACAAAAAAAATGAAAGAAAAAAATATGTAAAAACTTAAAATTGACATATTTAAGGCTCCATTTACTTCACATCAAATATTACACTTTTCAAAATTTTTGGAGTAAAATATTACTTAATATTTTGTGTTTTTGCCATTAAAAACTACATTTCCTGTGACATAAAGGGCTTAAAACAAACAAAAAAGGAGGGAAAAAATATATATAAAAACTTTATAATTGACATATTTAAGGCTCCAATTACTTCACATCAAATATTACTCTTTTAAATATTTTTAAACTAAAATATTACTTCATATTTCGTGTTGTTGCCATTAAAAACGTTTCTGTAACAAAAGGGCTTAAAACAAACAAAAAAAGAAAGAAAAAAATATATAAAAACTTAAAATTGACATATTTAAGGCTCCATTTACTTCACATCAAATATTACTCTTAAATATTTTTTAGCTAAAATATTACTTAATATTCCGTGTTTTTGCCATTAAATCCAATCAATCCAATCCACTTTATTTATATAGCACATTTACACAACAAGAATGTTTCCAAAGTGCTGCACAGCCATGTTAAAAACAATATTAAAAACAATATTAAAAACTATATTAAAAACAATATTAAAAACAATATTATGCTACACCAATGACTGAATAAAAACAAAGAATAAATGAATAGAAAACCAATACAGAGACAATATAAAAAATAAATATGATTAAAAACGATTTTAAAGGGTGAAACCAATTAAAACAGTAAAATAGACATCAAAATTTATAACCCTGACCCTAACCACACAGGACAACAGAGGACAGAAGACCACACAACTCACGTAGTGTTAAAAGCCAAAGAATAAAAGTGGGTCTTTAGACGAGACTTAAAACACTCCACTGTGGGAGCAGTTTGAACATGGAGGGGCAGAGTGTTCCAGAGTTTAGGGCCGACCACAGAGAAGGCCCTGTCTCCCCTGGTTTTAAGTCTCGTCCTGGGCACCACGAGCTGGAGCTGGCTCTCGGACCTCAGAGCGCGCGCAGGAGTGTAAATTTGGATGAGGTCCGAGATATACTGAGGTGCCAGTCCATGTAAAGCTTTAAAAACAAACAGCAAGGATTTAAAATCAATTCTAAAATGAACAGGGAGCCAGTGCAAACTCCGAAGAATTGGGGTTATATGCTCACGTTTCCTGGCCCCTGTTAAAAGTCGTGCTGCCGCGTTCTGGACTAACTGCAACCGGGAGAGAGCTTTTTGGCTAATGCCAGCATAAAGTGCATTGCAGTAGTCTAGGCGACTTGAAATAAAAGCATGCACGACTTGTTCAAAAAGGTTAAAAGATAAAAATGGTTTTACCTTTGCTAAAAGACGAAGATGATAAAAACACGATTTTAAAACGCCATTGACTTAAAAAAGACAACATTTACTGTGACATAAATGTGGGAGGAGTAGTCGTAAGAGAAAAAGGGCAAAAAAACCCATGAAAATCAAGATTTGTAAAATCTGTAATATTAGGGAACGTTTGTTGAATGAGCCTGCATGTCCTGAAAGCGGTGAACTAATAAGATCAATCGGATGAATGGTTTGGGAATGAGAGGCGGGCAGATGAAAAACGCTACGGAAGAATAATAGATTAATTTTGGTGTAGAATAATATAGTGTGAATGCCTTTACACAGCAAGATTTGCTTTGAATATGTTAAAGAAAGTTTAGAAAGCTTTCCAATTGATACCAACCTTTTTAAAATGTGGTAACAATGAAGAAAGTTACAACATTTCTTGAGCCCCGTTGACTTTGTACTACCGGTAAATAAGTTGACCATAAATTTGTGAATTTTCACCGGTTTTAAAACCCCACAACTTTCTTAGTATTTATCACAGGAAAGTGATACTTGTACCAATGCAATCATCCTTTTTTAAGTCGGCCCCCAAGTTCAGTTCAAAACTTGGTAGACAAACATATGTACACACATTCCTAAAAAGACTTGACATTGACAGATCCTTGCATTGACATTTGAACCTTGCTACAAACATAGAACACTAGGGTCCAAACTTGCAATTGCAATTTACATAACAGAAGCGCCCCTCGAAGTCCTCAGTTACAATTATTTTTCGCAATGTGATCATGCAACTAAAGTCTTGCCACAGCCTGTTTAGTTCAGATGCAGATGATGTGCGACAGTGCAATGCCACTGATTTTCTTTCCGATCCGATACCGAGTAAAATTCAGGCTGGTATCAGCAATATGGATACTTTGTGCAAATATACCTAAAGTGTCTGGTAAAATTTAAAAAGTAGTGTATTTCAAGTGTTGCTGCTGTTGGGGAATCATCTTCAATCGATATAAAATCACAGGGCGAAACAAATGATGGCATTGTTGCGTACTGAATGCTTTATCTTATTTATATTCAACAAGTGTTTCCAAATAGCCTACAATTAAATGATACACCGTTTTAATTGCCAGTAATCATTTTAATTGCCAGTAATTTTCTCAAATAAACAAATGACAGACTGAATGACTAAGCGTGCCGCTGCGCTTTTACATTGCGTACTTGCCTAATAGGCGAGGGAAAAAAGTAGTTCCCATCAATCACGTTTCATTTAGACAAGATTGCAATGATTTAGTTACTTTACAATTCTTGTTAATGATATAAATTGTCTAACATAACTCAAGTATAGCAAGAATCGATATTAGGGCATAAAGATCTGGTATCGGCGGTATCGATATTTTATTATCGATCCGTTACTAGTCACTTGTTTAACTTCTTTAGTTATAGTAGAGGTGTTCCTCAAGGTTCCATTTTAGGTCCTCTCTTTTTCATCATTTTAGGGTGTTCAACTCGTAGCCCGCAAACTCAAACACTCAAGTGCGAATCATAGAGATGATCTTTGACTACCGGTAGCTTATTTGCAGAATGTCCTTAAAAACAGCAGAAACTCTGACAAGATAAATAGACCACAATCAAATGTCTACTCTAGTTCTCTGGAATAAACAAAACAAGACTAATCGTGAAGAGAGAAGTCCGGCCCCTTAAACCAATTTAGTTGAATATCCCTCCAATAAACTATAAAGAATTGCTACATTAAGCTATCTTTCAATGGGATATTTTTTTAAGAGGAACAAATGTAAGGTTTTTTTTCTTACCTGTCCATTCAACACTGCTTAAAATGTGATTAAAAATCTTAGAATATTCCCTTAAGGGCTGAACTTCTCTCAATAAGTAGCTGCAGACAAGCTTGCACATTACGTACTTACCTACTAGGCGAAAGAAAAAGTAGTTCCCATCAATCAGGTTTCATTTAGACAAGATTTAGTTACTTTAACACTTCTTGTTAATTATATAAATTGTCTAACATAACTCAAATATAGCAAGTATCAATATTTTGATTTGAGAATCGTAATTAGGGCATAAAGCTCTGGTATCAATATTTTAAAGATTAAAGTACCAATGATTGTCACACACACACTAGATGTGGTGAAATTTGTCCTCTGCATTTGTCCCATCCCCTTGGGGAGCAGTGGGCAGCAGCGGCGCCGCGCCCGGGAATCATTTTGGTGATTTAACCCCCAACTCCAACCCTTCATTATCGATCCGCACGTCACTAGTCATTTGTTCAACTCCTTTAGTTATATTAGAGGTGTTCCTCAAGGTTCCATTTAGGTCCTCTCTTTTTCATCATTTTGGGGTGTTCAACTCGTAGCCCGCAAACTCAAACACTCAAGTGCTAATCATAGAAATGCAGAAACTCTGACAAAATAAATAGACCACAATCAAATGTCTACTGTAGTTCTCTGGAATAAACAAAAACAAAACTAATCGTGAAGGGAGAAGTCCGGCCCCTTAAACCAATTTAGTTGAATATCCCTGCAATAAACTATAAATAATTGCTACATTAAAGGCCTACTGAAACCCACTACTACCGACCACGCAGTCTGATAGTTTATATATCAATGAGGAAATCTTAACATTGCAACACATGCCAATACGGTCGGGTTAACTTATAAAGTGCAATTTCAAATTTCCCGCTAAACTTCCGGTTGAAAACGTCTATGTATGATGACGTATGCGCGTGACGTCAATAGTTAAACGGAAGTATTCGGACACCACTGAATCCAATACAAAAAAGCTCTGTTTTCATCTCAAAATTCCACAGTATTCTGGACATCTGTGTTGGTGAATCTTTTGCAATTTGTTTAATGAACAATGAAGACTGCAAAGAAGAAAGCTGTAGGTGGGATCAGTGTATTAGCGGCTGGCTGTAGCAACACAACCAGGAGGACTTTGACTTGGATAGCAGACGCGCTATCCGACGCTAGCCGCCGACCGCACGGATGATCGGGTGAAGTCCTTCGTCCTTCCGTCGATCGCTGGAACGCAGGTGAGCACGGGTGTTGATGAGCAGATGAGGGCTGGCTGGCGTAAGTGGAGCGCTAATGTTTTTATCATAGCTCTGTGAGGTCCCGTTGCTAAGTTAGCTTCAATGGCGTCGTTAGCAACAGCATTGTTAAGCTTCGCCAAGCTGGAAAGTATTAACCGTGTATTTACAGGTCCATGGTTTAATAGTATTGTTGATTTTCTGTCTATCCTTCCAGTCAGGGGTTTATTTCTTTTGTTTCTATCTGCATTTAAGCCCGATGCTATCACGTTAGCTCCGTAGCTAAAGTGCTTCGCCGATGTATTGTCGTGGAGATAAAAGTCACTGTTAATGTCCATTTCGCGTTCTCGACTCTCATTTTCAAGAGGATATAGTATCCGAGGTGGTTTGAAATACAAATCCGTGATCCACAATAGAAAAAGGAAAAAGTGTGGAATCCAATGAGCCAGCTTGTACCTAAGTTACGGTCAGAACGAAAAAAGATGCGTCCTGCACTGCACTCTAGTCCTTCACTCTCACGTTCCTCATCCACGAATCTTTCATCCTGGCTCAAATTAATGGGGTAATCGTCGCTTTCTCGGTCCGAATCGCTCTCGCTGCTGGTGTAAACAATGGGGAAATGTGAGGAGCCTTTCAACTTGTGACGTCACGCTACTTCCGGTACAGGCAAGGCTTTTTTTATCAGCGACCAAAAGTTGCGAACTTTATCGTCGATGTTCTCTACTAAATCCTTTCAGCAAAAATATGGCAATATCGCAAAATGATCAAGTATGACACATAGAATGAATCTGCTATTCCCGTTCAAATTAAAAATAATAATTTCAGTAGGCCTTTAAGCTATCTTTTAATGGGATATTTTTTAAAGAGGAACACATTCCCCCCCCTTTCTTATTTGTCCATTCAACACTGCTTAAAATGTGATTAAAAATCCAAAAGTTAAATAATCCCTTAATGTCTAAACTTCTCTCAGAAAGTACCTGCAGACAAGCTTGCACATTACGTACTTACCTACGCAGTGGAAGAAAAAGTAGTTCCCATCAATCAGGTTTCATTTAGACAAGATTGCAATGATTTAGTTACTTTAACACTTCTTGTTAATGATATAAATTGTCCAACATAACTCAAGTATAGCAAGTGTCAATATTTTGATTTGAGAATCGTAATTAGGGCAAAAAGCTCTGGTATCAATATTTCATTATCGATCCGCTTGTCACTATAGTCATTTGTTCAACTTCTTTAGTCTACCATGAATTGATTACCGTGGACCCCGACTTAAACAAGTTGAAAAGCTTATTCTGGTGTTACCATTTAGTGGTCAATTGTACGGAATATGTACTGTACTGTGCAATCTACTAATAAAAGTTTCAATCAATCAAGTTATATTAGAGGTGTTCCTCAAGGTTCCATGTAAGGTCCTCTCTTTTTCATCATTTTAGGGTGTTCAACTCGTAGCCCGCAAACTCAAACACTCAAGTGCTAATCATAGAGATGATCTTTGACTAGCCTATTTGTAGAAGGTCCTTAAAAACTGCAGAAACTCTGACAAAATAAACTATAAATAATTGCTACATTAAGCAAGCATCCGATGGGATGTTTTGTTCTTACTTGTACATTCAACACTGTTTAAAAATCTTAGAATATACCCTTAAGGGCTAAACTTCTATGAGAAAGTACCTGCAGACAAGTAAAGGACATTTTTAGAGAAGTTAATACACTATCACAGGGTATAACTTTGCCCATTAGGTTACTTTAGCAAGAATATAGCTAGACACTGATGTTAAATAATGTGTAATATTACTCTTTTAAATATTTTTAATTAAAATATTACTTAATATTTTGTGTTTTTGCCATTAAAAGCAACATTTTCTGTGACAAAAAGGACTTAAAACAAACAAAAAAAAATTAAAGAAAAAAATATGTAAAAACTTAAAATTGACATATTTAAGGCTCCATTTACTTCACATCAAATATTACACTTTTCAAAATTTTTGGAGTAAAATATTACTTAATATTTTGTGTTTTTTCCATTAAAAACTACATTTCCTGTGACATAAAGGGCTTAAAACAAACAAAAAAGGAGGGAAAAAAATATATAAAAACTTTATAATTGACATATTTAAGGCTCCAATTACTTCACATCAAATATTACTCTTTTAAATATTTTTAAACTAAAATATTACTTAATATTTCGTGTTTTTGCCATTAAAAACATTTTCTGTGACAAAAAGGGCTTAAAACAAACAACAAAAAAGAAAGAAAAAAACATAAAAACTTAAAATTGACATATTTAAGGCTCCATTTACTTCACATCAAATATTACTCTTAAATATTTTTTAGCTAAAATATTACTTAATATTCAGTGTTTTTGCCATTAAAAACAACATTTACTGTGACATAAATGTGGGAGGAGTAGTCGTAAGAGAAAAAGGGCAAAAAAAAACATGAAAATTAAGATTAGTAAAATCTGTAATATTAGGGAACGTTTGTTGAATGAGCCTGCATGTCCTGAAAGCGGTGATCTAATAATAAACTATAAATAATAATATAAATAATAAACTATAAATACTTGCTACATTAAGCAAGCATCCGATGGGATGTTTTGTTCTTACTTGTCCATTCAACACTGTTTAAAAATCTTAGTATATACCCTTAAGTGCTAAACTTCTATGAGAAAGTACCTGCAGACAAGTAAAGGACATATTTAGAGAAGTTAATACACTATCACAGGGTATAACTTTGCCCTTTAGGTCACTTTAGCAGGAATATAGCTAGACGCTGATGTTAAATAATGTGACATGTGATACCAGCACATATGTCCCAACATAAATGAGCTCCTAGCACAACTACCGAGTGTTGTCACGGTTCGGACCCCAAAACAAGACAACACTTACGTTAATGTCGTCGGCCTGGCTGAATGGGGGTCCCGCTTCTCAAAAAAAAAAAAAAAAAAAGATGTTTTGTTTACGGGCAGCTAGCCAATGCTGGTGAGGGTGACCATGTTGTTAGCTTCTGCTTAAAGACGTGAAAGGAGCGGACTCATCTTCCTGCTCGGTGGCTTTGGTCGAAGAGGGTGATGATGATGATGATGATGATGGAAGATCGTCCCGGAAAGATTGTCAACTTGTACGCCCCCACCCGCCCCCCGCCTCCGATCTCACGTGGATGCAGTACGTGCCGCTTCATGCAAAGCTCCGCTTCTCCCAGCACCTCCGGGGAGAGGAATTCCCTACGTCACGCTTACGTCACAGAGCCTCCGCCAATTGGTGAAAGCCGTGGACGTCACGGGAATGAGGAAGTGAGAGAGCCAGACCGAAAGGGGGCGGAGTCTCGAAGGAGGAAGTGAGCGCGCTCGCACTGCCCGCTGATTGGCCGCCCTTCCCGGTCAATGCGATTGGTCCAAAACCTGTGAGCGTTTTAAATTGTACAGGAGCAACTTCAAAATATATTTTCAAACTGTACCATCATAATAACGTACATTTGGAATAGAACCCCATGAGTGAGTTGTTATTTTGACTGCATATTAAATCAGGGAGTGCGTTTTCATACAAACCAGAGTAAAAAAATGAATACCTCTTGGTTGGCCAACATATTTCTTTCCTCAAATCTGCTAAATCATCTCCAGAGATGAATTTGTATATTTCTCACATTTACATAACGTGCCTTATAGACTTCTACCAATTACATAATCTGCATGTTATATAATGGCTAAGCCACCACTAACATTTCCATTAACACACAGAATTAGATTTAGAATTAATAAAAGGACAAGAAATATAGAAATGTATGTGTGTATTAAATTTATTGGCATAATTCATCAATATTTATTAGATCGATAATTGCTGATGGTCCATCACAATCAATCATCACCATGGCAACAGAACCACCAAATATAGGTGAGTCAAATTCTCAAAACGACTTGTCCGGAGTGTACCATCTTCATGCCTTCCGCCCGTGTGCAGCTGGGATAGGCTCCAGCCCCCCCACCGCGACCCCGTGAGGGACAATCAGTAGAAAATGGATTTGATTGATTGATTGAGACTTTTATTAGTAGATTGCACAGTGAAGTACATATTCCGTACAATTGACCACTAAATGGTAACACCCGAACCAGTTTTAATTAAAAAAAAAGAAGAAGTAAAAGACAGTTGTGTCCCTGCTTATGCCCTTATTCTAGGTGATTCTAGCAGGCCATTTAACTTGATCTGCAGCTGGCACATCTACTGACTTGAATCTTCCCCTTCTTCCTTAAGATACCTGCCGGGTAATTATTTTCCATTTGTCATAGGCAGCCAGGCAACATTAATGTCAATGTTAGCAAGGCAATATTAGCTGCAGTGTAAAAATATGTTTAATTTTCTACTATAGCTCTGTAAGCAGCACGGCCAAGATATATGTTACATATGCGCTAACATTATCCATGGCGTGAAAACTTATGACTTACTACTGGTTAATTTATATGATAAACAAAAACACATTTGTCTGCTAATGGAAAAAACAAGGACCACATCCATCCATCCATTTTCTACCGCTTGTCCCTTTTCGGGGTCGCCGGAGCCTATCTCAGCTACAATCGGGCGGAAGGCGGGGTACACCCTGGACAAGTCGCCACCTCATCACAGGGCCAACACATATAGACAGACAACATTCACACTCACATTCACACACTAGGGCCAATTTAGTGTTGCCAATCAACTTATCCCCAGGACCACATTGTACTTTTTGTTTTTCTATAAGATACAATTACTAAATGACTGCATGAACAAATACAGTACATTATTGTTTACTTTCACTTTCATTTTGTTGATGCAACTTTCTCTCTTTCAAACTCTGTTTAATTACCTAGTAAACTAAACACTTTTAATGATTCTAAACTCATTTTCCAGAGGGGGAAATACGTTTAATTCTAAGCTCAATAATCAACAGCATGCCCTTTATTTTACATCATTCCAAGATGCCTGGAGGGTAATTTTTGTTGCCATTAAACACAGCAAACCTGGCAGCTTTTTCCTCAATGCCAATCACGATCAATTAAAAATGTTTTTGTCATGGAAAAAGTTCCTACTCAGAGATGTAGTTCCAGCTGTGCTCAATAGAAAGTGCTGTTGGCCCATCCACACATCTAATAATGATAATTAAAACAAATAAAAATGTCACATTTAAAATAGATATTGAATTAATGATAACATATAATAACTTATTGATTAAATCATTAGTTAAATATATGATATATTTTCTGTAAAAAGGCTGTTATTGTTCATTAGTATATATTAACATATAGTTGTTTAGCATTTTGCCATATTTTCAATTGTTACTGCTTATTGAACAATGTACTTTGTTGAGATTTCTAGAAGTGTCTAGAGACTTTTAATGACTTTTTTAAATTAAAAACAACTAGCAACAAATCTAGGGGTATGTGGGCTTGTATTAAGCCTCAGGGAGTTGAACGCCCCTGCCTTACATAGTTCCGGGTCACCCTTGGGCAAGGTGTAGCACCCGAATGCCCCCCCCATCAGGGTTACGATACCCCCCATGAACTACACTAAAAGAGGATGCGTTACCCGGCCCGGAGGAAGCCCGGGGCCCTCCTCCGGAGCTAGGCCCGGAGGTGGGGCTCGTCAGCGAGCGCCTGGTGGCCGGGCTTGCCACGGAGCCCGGCCGGGCACAGCCCGAAGAAGCTACGTGGACACACCATCTTCTCTGCCACGTGGGCCCACCACCCGCGGTCGGAACCAGTGGGGTCGGGTGCGCTGCCAAGTGGATGGCGGTGAAAGTGGAGGCTCCGGACGGACCAATTCGGGGCAGCAGAGGCTGACTTTCGGGACGTGGAACGTCTCTACGCTGGTGGGGAAGGAGCCTGAGCTGGTGCGAGAGGTGGAGCGCTACCGGTTGGATCTGGTGGGGCTTACCTCTACGCATAGCAAGGGCTCTGAAACCACACTCCTGGACAAGGGATGGACCTTGTTCACTTCTGGAGTTGCTCAGGGTGTGAGGGCACAGGCGGGTGTGGGGATACTCACGAGTCCCCGGCTGAGTGCCTGTACGTTGGAGTTCACCCCAGTGGACAAGAGGGTCGCCTCCCTTCGCCTTAGGGTTGGAGGGGGGAAAACTCTGACTGTTGTTTGTGCATACGCACCAAACAGGAGTTCAGAGTATTCAGCCTTCTTGGATACCTTGCATGGGGTCCTGTATGGGGCGCCGGCAGGGGATTCCATAGTCTTGCTGGGGGACTTCAACGCGCACGTGGGCAATGACAGTGATACTTGGACTGGCGTGATTGGGAGGAACGGTCTCCCTGATCTGAACCTGAGTGGTGGATTGTTATTGGACTTCTGTGCTAGTCACGGACTTGCGATAACAAACACCATGTTCAAGCATAAGGATGCTCATAGGTGTACCTGGTACCAGAGCACCCTAGGCCAAAGATCAATGATCGATTTTGTAATCGTATCAGCTGATCTGAGACCGTATGTTTTGGACACTCGGGTGAAGAGAGGGGCTGAACTGTCAACTGATCACCATCTGGTGGTGAGTTGGGTTAGATGGCGGGGGAAACCTCTGGACAGACCTGGCAAACCCAAGCGTGTAGTGCGGGTGAACTGGGAACGTTTGGAGGACTCCTCTGTCCGGAAGGACTTCAACTCCCACCTCCGGCGGGACTTCTCTGCCATCCCTGTGGAGGTTGGGGACATTGAACAGGAATGGGCAATGTTCAAAGCCTCTATTGCTAAAGCTGCAGATGCGAGCTGTGGCCAGAAGGTCTTAGGTGCCTCAAGGGGCGGTAACCCTCGAACACCCTGGTGGACAGTGGTGGTCAGGGAAGCCGTCCGACTGAAGAAGGAGTCCTACCGGGGTATGTTATCCCAGGGGACTCCGGAGGCAGTTGCAAGGTACCGACGGGCCCGAAGGGCAGCGGCCGTGGCTGTGGACGAGGCTAAGCAGAGGGTGTGGGAGCAGTTCGGGGAATCCATGGAGAAGGACTATCGGGCGGCACCAAAGCTGTTCTGGAAGACCATACGGCACCTCAGGAGGGGGAAGCAGGGAACCATCCAAGCTGTGTACGGCAAGGATGGGACTCTGCTGACTTCAAGTGAGGAAGTCGTGGGGCGTTGGAAAGAGCACTTTGAGGAACTCCTGAACCCAAATACATCAGACACACCCTCCCTGATAGGAGCAGGGCCTGAGGATGATGGGGGATCGACGTCGATCTCTCGGAGTGAAGTCACCGAGGTAGTTAGACAACTCCACGGTGGCAAAGCTCCGGGGGTTGACGAGATCCGTCCAGAAATGCTGAAGGCTCTGGGTGTTGATGGGCTGTCTTGGTTGATACGCCTTTTCAACATTGCGTGGAAGTCTGGGACAGTGCCGAGGGAGTGGCAGACTGGGGTGGTGGTTCCCCTTTTCAAAAAGGGGGACCAGAGGGTGTGTGCTAATTACAGGGGTATCACACTACTCAGCCTCCCTGGGAAAGTTTACGCCAAGGTACTGGAAAGGAGGGTCCGGCCGATAGTCGAACCTCAGATTCAAGAGGAGCAATGTGGATTCCGTCCTGGTCGTGGAACAACTGACCAACTCTTCACGCTTGCGGGAATCCTGGAGAGGGCCTGGGAGTATGCCTATCCAGTCTACATGTGTTTTGTGGATTTGGAGAAGGCATATGACCGCGTCCCTCGGGAGATCTTGTGGGAGGTGCTGAGGGAGTACGGAGTGAGGGGAACTCTGTTGAGGGCCATCCAATCTCTGTACAACCAAAGCAAGAGTTGTGTCCGGGTGCTTGGATGTAAGTCGGATCCGTTTCCAGTGGGGGTTGGTCTCCGCCAGGGCTGCGCTCTGTCACCTATCCTGTTTGTGATTTTCATGGACAGGATTTCTAGGCGGAGTCGTGGCCATGGCGGAGAGGGTATACGTCTCGGGGGGCTAAAGGTTGCGTCACTGCTGTTTGCAGATGATGTGGTCCTGATGGCACCTTCGGTTCGTGACCTTCAGCTCTCACTGGATCGGTTCGCAGCCGAGTGTTCAGCGGCTGGAATGAGGATCAGCATCTCCAAATCTGAGGCCATGGTTCTCAGCAGGAAACCGATGGTTTGTACAGTCCGGGTATGGGACAGGACTCTGTCCCAGGTGGAGGAGTTTAAGTATCTCGGGGTCTTGTTCACGAGTGAGGGAAAGATGGAGAAGGAAATCAGCCGGAGAATCGGAGCAGCTGGGGCAGTATTGCAGTCTCTCTGCCGCACTGTTGTGACGAAACGGGAGCTGAGCCAGAAGGCAAAGCTCTCGGTCTACCGAGCTATCTACATTCCTACTCTCACCTATGGTCATGAAGTGTGGGTAATGACCGAAAGAATAAGATCGCGGATACAAGCGGCCGAAATGAGTTTCCTCAGAAGGGTGGCTGGCATCTCCCTTAGAGATAGGGTGAGAAGTGCAGTCACCCGAGAGAGACTCGGAGTAGAGCCGCTGCTCCTTCGCTTGGAAAGGAGCCAGCTTAGGTGGTTCGGGCATCTCGTGCGGATGCCTCACGAGCGTCTCCCTAGGGAGGTCCTCGTTGCACGTCCCACTGGGAGGAGGCCCCGCGGCAGGCCAAGGACCAGATGGGGGGATTACATCTCCTCTCTGGCCTGGGAACGCTTCGGGATTCCCCAGGAGGAAGTCGCAAATGTTGCTCTGGAGAGGGAAGTCTGGGGGTCTTTGCTGGAGCTGCTGTCCCCGCGACCCGATTCCGGATAAGCGGTTGAAGATGGATGGATGGATGGATAGCAACAAATCTAGCATCTTTTTCTAGTGTTATTATAAAATGTACTTGTGTTTGGAGACTACTTCTGTGCCTCGATGTCCCTGACGAAAGAGGCCAGCATGACGTCACACTTGCTTGGCGCTGCTGCTCCAGTTGGACTTTCTCTCCTTAAAAGCCGCCGCTGTCCTCTTAATATTTGCACATTTTGTAGATGGCTGTCCGCGGGTATATTTGGGATATATTCAAATTACATCAACATCGCAGACATGCTGACAAGACAATGGCGTGCGTTTTGTTTACATCCGGTTTCGACAAAGTATTTTTTTGGTGGTGAGTTTTCGGTACATCACTTGTCAATAGTGCGCAATTAATAGGGTATATATATATATATATATATATATATATATATATATATATATATATATATATATATATATATATATATATATATATATATATATATATATATATATATATATATATATATATATATATATATATATATCAATCAATTCATACTGTAACGATTAGCTGGTGTTAACGTTCGTGTGGTTTGGATTGTGATGTCAGTTTTACCTATGTTTAAAAACACAGGTGATTGGCGGAGAATGAGGACGTGTTGTTGTGTGTGCGGAGAAGCACGGACTCACGGATAGGAAAGTGTTTGCACAGGTGGTAAAACCTGTTGGAATTGTGCTGTTTGTTATCATAAGATTGGCAATAATAGTTAAAAATAGCGTGTATATATATATATATATATATATATATATATATATATATATATATATATATATATATATATATATATATATATATATATATATATATATATATGTATATATATATATATATATATATATATATATATATATATACATATATATATATATATATATATTTGTGTGTGTGTGTATATATATATGTATATAAGTGTGTATATATGACAAATATATACACACATATATATATACATATATATATGTATAAATACACATATATGTATGTATGTATGTATGTATGTATGTATGTATATATATATATACACATATGTATGTATATATACATACATATATGTATGTATATATATATACACATATATGTATGTACATATACATACATATATGTATGTATGTATATATATATACATACATACACATATGTATATATATACATACATGTACATATGTATATATCAATGTTCCCTCTAATTTTTCATGTGCGTGAGCAAACGCACAAACTCCCTGAGCATTCAGTGGGGCACATGTGAGCAACATCAGACGTGCACACTGTGGCCACACCAGCGTCACACCTGTCCCAAACCTGACATCATAACAATTTAAATGTTTTATTAAAATTATTTTCTGACATAAGTGATTTTGCCCCCTTTACAATGACAATAACAAAAAAACATGTTTGTCATGACCAGCTACGTGCTAGTATTGTATGTCTGGCTGCGGGTCCTGCCTTCAAAAGAAATGTTACCCCTTTCAGAGATTACATTTAGTTCCTGTAACTTTCTGTCTGTAAAATACATCTTTTTATTAGCATTTATGAAATCTAGTGACAACATATAATGAATAATATCCTTAGATTAACATCCTTAATAAATGGCAGTAAAATAAGCAAACATCTGATTGAGGAGTCGGAGTGTTACAACCTGGCATTTACACAATGTGTGGCGTTGGGGTTGGCCGACTTTTTGTGTGGCCATAAACGCAGCACTGGCTAAGTGTCATGAGTGCGTGTGTTGGTGCAGTTGAGACAGAGCGAGCGGCTTCTGTTGATATGACGGATGACAAAATTGGTTTAAGCCTGGTTAGTATGGCTGAAAATGACCAGTTTTTCTAGATAAAAGTTTTTTTACTCATGTTTTTGGTATGGTTTTTGCTCAAAAAAGTGATTGATGGAATTCCTGTCCGTAAAGTGTCTCGACAGACGATAATTGAACTGTGTTGACAAAGATTGTTTTATTCATTGGGGCCACTCTTGTTGTAACCTGTCACTCATAGAGTTGCATTGCAAAATCATACAGAATAAATTGTAATGTGTTTATTTCGTTTAGAGTTCAGATGGGATTTTTGATTTTCTGTGCGGCATTAATTTGCTGTGCGCAAAAGACGCGTGAGTAGTGCGCAACTGCGCAGGCGCGCACCTTAGAGGTAACGTTGGTATATGTGTATGTATATCAGTGACGTGCGGTGAGGTTCATGGCTGGTGAGGCACTGACTTCATCACAGTCAGATTTACAAACATCCATCCATTTTCTACCGCTTATTCCCTTCTGGGTCGCGGGGGGCGCTGGAGCCCATCTCAGCTACAATCGGGCGGAAGGCGGGGTACACCCTGGACAAATCGCCACCTCATCGCAGGATTTACAAACATTTACCTAAAGAGTATCTTATTCACCATTTGATTGGCAGCAGTTAACGGGTTATGTTTAAAAGCTCATACCAGCATTCTTCCCTGCTTGGCACTCAGCATCAAGGGTTGGAATTGGGGGTTAAATCACAAAAAATGATTCCCGGGTGCGGCGCCGCTGCTGCCCACTGCTCCCCTCACCTCCCACGGGGTGATCAAGGGATGGGTCAAATGCAGAGGACAAATTTCACCACACCTAGTGTGTGTCTGACAATAATTGGTACTTTAACTTAACTTTAACTTTACACATACAAACTGTAGCACACAAAAAAGCACATTTAAAAAAAAACAACGTTATTAAGGTCTTACCTTTATGTAATATATTGGGTTGGAGGCAATAACCAGGCGAGGTGATGAAGTACGTCTCTTTACTGTAGACTTCAGAACAGACTCAACACACTTGACGTCAGGTGCGCAACACCACGTAAATCGTTGGCCAACCAAAAAGTAACCCCAGTACGCTGTAGCCAACATTAACCAGGAGATGGCAACAGACAAACATAGATCACTCTATCACATTCCTCCCCTTTTAGAAATGTACAAGTTACTCAAAAGAAATAAACACCCCAACTAAAAAATGCAGCAGCTCAATAAGAAGCCAAAACGTGCAAAAACAATAATGTTTGTGTTGGAGGAGGTGTGAATGAATGAAATATGAAATCCGTGCTGCAGTCTGCAGGTGTACCTAATGTTGTGGCCCTGTCATTCACAACTCCTCCAACACGAACATTATTGTTTTTGCACTTTTTGGCTTCTTATTAAATATCTTTTTTAAATAGATTCAATCTTGCACGTGGAAAGTTTAAGTGTGGGCTTTAGTTGATATAACACTCCCGTCAGGGGGTGCATTCTACGCCGGGAGTGCATTCTCTACCACCAGGAGGCGGGATTACTGCGAGCCTCACACAGTGCGTCTTCGCAGCAGTTTTATGATTGCTCAGCACAAGAAATACTTTACACACATACAGTTGTTGACAAAATACACTGTACATTATATACCTCAGCTAACTAAACTATGGAAATGTATAATATAATTCATATAGCAATACGGCATTTTATTGTCCTGTATATATATATACACCGCTGATGTAAAAAAAAATAAAAAAAATAAAAAAAGAATTGCCTTGAACTTAAACTAAATCTCCTCTGTTCTGTACATCATTGTCCAGTTTACATTATATTGTCATCTTCCTCAATATGCCAATTCCCCAAGATGACAGAAAAACATAATACAACCTGCCATATCATGAGTCTACCATGTTGGCAAAATAAAAACACACAATGCATATACATACACAACACATAAAACATATTTTATCATACTTTGTTAATTTAACCAGCAGATCCATTTTGTCAATCATTTATTGTGATTCATTGTCAATTCAATGCATCACACTTCAGGTGGTTAAGATAGTTGTTTGTAATTATACATTTGGCCAGCAGGTGGAGTCTTGTGCCGACGCGTGCATTGACGAATGTTGCAAAATGGCACGTTTTTGCAGACTTGCCATGAATTGATTTACGTGGACCCCGACTTAAACAAGTTGAAAAACTTATTCGGGTGTTACCATTTAGTGGTCAATTGTACGGAATATGTACTGTACTGTGCAATCTACAAATAAAAGTTTTAATCAATCAATCAATAACTGATTTACTTCTTCGACGCTCTGCACGCATTCTTCTTCGGTGGTCCTATTTGGGGGGAAATGGGCGTGGCTCAATGTGGGCATGGCTCAATGTGGGCGTGACCACAGTTGAGGCACGCTCCGATTCGCCGGCGGCAGTCAAGGGGCTTCACGCAACATGGCAGACCGCACCGGAAAGAGCTTACAAACAATGCACCCCCGAATATTGAATATAAAGTGTGGTAAACGTTTGGATTATTTAAAAAAAGAAATAATTTTTCTGTTGGAAAAAGTATAGCCATTTGTTAACGTCTTCGAAAGCAGCGGTTACAGTAGTTGTGACGTCATCGAGACACTCAAGCCGGCGATGAGGTAGCTAATGATGCTAATGCTAATAGAGCTAGCAGCTGGCAAGCCAAGGACACTGATTTGAAAGACTTCAGCTCTAATTTAGCCACAACACTGCGAGGTAATCACATTAAATACTACACTGTTCATTGTCCTTGCGCTTATTTTTCCCTCTTTACTACTCTGTATATATTTTTTCTAGGGATGTCCGATAATGGCTTTTTTTGCCGATATCTGATATTCTGATATTGTCCAACTCTTAATTACCAATACCGACATCAACCGATACCGATATATACAGTCGTGGAATTAACACATCATTATGCCTAATTTGGACAACCAGCTATGGTGAAGATAAGGTCCTTTTTAAAAAAATTAATAAAATAATATAAATAAATTAAAAACATTTTCTTGAATAAAAAAGAAAGTAAAACAATATAAAAACAGTTACATAGAAACTAGTAATTAATGCAAATGAGTAAAATTAACTGTTAAAGGTTAGTACTATTAGTGGACCAGCAGCACGCACAATCATGTGTGCTTACAGACTGTATCCCTTGCAGACTGTATTGATATATATTGATATATAATGTAGGAACCAACATATTAATAACAGAAAGAAACAACCCTTTTGTGTGAATGAGTGTAAATGGGGGAGGGAGTTTTTTTGGGTTGGTGCACTAATTGTAAGTGTATCCTGTTTTTTTTTTATGTTGATTTAATAAAAAAAAAACCCGATACCGATAATAAAAAAAACGATATTGATCATTTCCGATATTACATTTTAAAGCATTTATTGGCCGATAATATCGGCAGGCTGATATTATCGGACATCTCTAATTTTGTCATATTATTGTGTAATTGCTCCAAAGCATTCACAGATATGGTTCTCTACACCAAAATATCTATTTATTAAACCTCAACTTCATCTTCTTCTTCTTCTCCAGATTTTTCACCCGATTCCAACCATTCCAACTTCAAACTGCTTTCCCTTGTCAAATTCCCAGAATTCCGGGACATTTTTCCCATTTAAAATTAGAATTGGCCATTTTTCAAACTTTTACTAGTTCCACATTTTTCAACCTATTCATACCATTCCACTTTGAACGCATTCCACCATCCTGGACATTCAAACTATCATTTTCCCAAGTTAAAAAAATGTCCAGGAATTTCCAGAATTCTCGGTTTTCCAAACCCTATTGTCACCCTTTTTTCTGTCGAATACTCCTCCCACTTTTTTCAACCCACTTCAACCGTTCCATCGTCATAACATTCCTCTTAATCAGGACAAATAATTAAGTTGTTTTTTGAACTGGAAAAATTCCCGGTTTTCCCGAAATTCTGTAATACCATTTCTCAATTAAAAAACTGTCACTACTTCAACATTTCTTGCCTGATTTAAACAATTCCAACACCAACCAATTCAGCTCATTCAGGACATTCATGCTCTTAATCATTTTCAAAAAAATTCCCGCTTTTCCCCAAATTCCCAAATTTCCAGGAATGGGACATTTTTCAACCTATTCAAACCATTCCAACATCAACACATTCCACTCGTCCTGGACACTGAAACTAGCACTTTCGCAAGTTCCAAACCAAATTCCGGTTTTCCTGGAAATTCAAACTCTTCAACATTCAAACCATTCCAACATTCAAACTATTCTTACATTAATACTACATTCTGTCAGTATTTCAATTCAACTTCAGCATTGAAGCATTCACATGCAATTCCTTCAGGAAAGCCTCATCAATCGTGGGTTTTCCCTTGACGAATTCCAAAAATTCCCAGATTTCCCGGTTTTCCAGGACATTTGTCCCATTGGCCATTTTTCAAACTTCCACCATTTCAACATTTTTCAGCCGATTCAAACCATTTCACCTTGAACATGTTCCACTCATCCTAGAAATTCAAACTTATTTTTTCAAGTTAAAAAAAATTCCAGGAATTCCCAGAATTTCCTTTTTTTCAAACCCTGTTTTGACACTTTTTTCTGGTGACTATTGATTCCGCATTTTTAAACCCACTTCAACCGTTCCACAGTCAAAACATTCCTCTTAATCAGAACAAAAAATTAAGTTGTTTTTTGAACTGGAAAAATTCCTGGTTTTCCAGAAAATCCTGGAATTTCTTAATACCATTTCTCAATTAAAATGTTACTACTTCAACATTTCTCGACCGATATGAAAACTTCCAACATTAACCATTTCAACTCATTCAGAACATTAACATCTTTTAACATTTTCCCAAAAATTCCAGCTTTTCCCGAAATTCCCAAATTTCCATGAAATTCCCATTGAAATGATTAGGAATTTTTTCAAAGTTCCACAATTCCCACATTTTTCATCCGATACAAACCGTTCCAACTCCAAAATTTTCAGCCTGTTGAAAATTGTGTGTTCTCTGACATTTTTTCAAAAATCCCAGATTTCCATGAATTCCCAGTTTTCAGGGACATTTTCCCCATTGAAAATGAATTGTCTATTTTTTAAACTTCCACAATTTGCAAATGTTTCAACCTATTCAAACCATTCCAACATCAACACATTCAACTCATCCAACTCACACTTTCCAAGTTCCAAACCAAATTCTGCTTTTCTTCAACATTCAAACCATTCCAACATTCATACTATTCTTACATTCATACTACGTTCTGTCAGCATTTCAGTTCAACTTCAGCATTGGAGCACGCAATTCCGTAAGGAATTGCCTCATCTAGTTAAACTTCAACTTCATCTTCTTCTTCTCCAGATTTTGGCGTGCTCTACCTTACACATTTTTCATCCGATTCAAACCGTTCCAACTTCAAACTGTTCAGCCTATTCGGGAATTGCGGGTTTTCCCTTGACAAATTCCAAAAATTCCCACATTCCCGGGACATTTTTCCCATTTAAAATAAATTGGCCATTTTTCAAACTTCCGCCATTTCCACATTTTTCAACCTATTCACACCATTCCACCTTCAACACATTCCACCATCTTGGAAATTTAAACTACTATTTTTCCAAGTAAAAAAAAGAAATCCAGGATTTTCCAGAATTCCTGGTTTTCCAAAGCCCTATTTCCACCCTTTTTTTTGGCGACTACTCCTCCCACATTTTTCAACCCACTTCAACCGTTCCACCATTCAAACATTCCTCCTAATTAGGACAAAAAAACAAAGTTGTTTTTTGAACTGAAAAAATTCTCGTTTTTCCCGAAATTCCAGGAATTCCGTAATACCATTTCTCAATTCAACATTTCTCGACCGATTTGAAAAATGTCAACACCAGCCATTTCAACTCATTCAGACCATTCAAAATTCCCGCTTTTCCCGAAATTCCCAAATTTTGGGGAAATTCCCATTTAAGTCAATGGGACATTCTTCAAAGTTCCACAACTCCCACATTTTCATCTGATTCAAACTGTTCCAACTTCAAAATATTCAGCCTGTTTGGAAAGTGTGTGCTCTACTTCAAGCATTGGCGACTTTCCCGCTAAATCTAGAATCTTTCCAACACCTCTTACTGACTTTCTTTCTTTCCCAAAAGGGACTAGCGACAATCTAGCAACTTTTGGGGGGTAATGTTTGGAGACATTAAAGCACGTAACACCCTTAATGTCCTCAATGTACTCAGCAAAAGCGGTCCTCTGTCTACTGAATGTCTGCTCTTCTACATCTTGTACTGAAAACACATTTCCTTATTCTTTTAAGTGCAATTACAATGAAGTCCATTCCATTTCCGTCAGAGCGGAGAGGAGACTCAGACCCACTCTGCAAGGCTGCAGCTGTTTCTGCTTTGATTGAGAGGTAAGTGTTACATCACTGACACGCTTCAAATAAAAACAAACATATTGTTCATGTCAATGAGCCAGTCAATAGATTTGGTTTGTTTATGGACATCTCAACCCTTCAATCTTTTGATCAAATGTGATAATCTAACATTTAACAATGTATAACAAATAAAAGTACAACTATACTAAGAATCAACAGAAGAAAAATAATTTACAGTCCTAATCATAATTTGCATTTTTTAACTCACACATCTTTTCTTTGAGTTTATGGATTACATTGTCTTGATGTTGCTAGTTCTACTATTTGCTAATAATACAGGAACCACCAGTTTTGTATGTGTCTATTTAAAAAATATAGACATGACATTGTTCTGACATGGTACGTGATACATTTAATTTTCTTTTCACCATGCACAGCTAACATCTGCATCGAATCGCATCGAATTGCATTGCATCGAATTGCTTCGAATTGTAATGTTTTAAAAAGTATTGTTAGTGAATCGTATCAAGCATTTTTCGAAGGAAAATGCCCTATGCTTGCGGCTGTACGAACCGTTCAAATTGCGAAAAGGATAAACGTTTCTTCAGGGTTCTTCGAGAGGTAATCAAAAAAAGGCGGAAGACTGCAAGATTTTATGAAACAACGGGAAAAGCAGCTCACACTCCTGTCCAAGGCAGCAGAGTCGAAGAACACGCAAGTTCACATTGCTCATTTTGTTAAAGGTTTGTTTGATATACTTTTAACATTTAGTATTTCCCATTTATGTATTATCTTGATATTATTTGTATTTTATCTTGTTTTGGAGTTCTTAAAACGCATTTTTGCTACAAGTGTTTCGCACAGCGCCAACCCGGTGGGTCTAAATAAAAGAAAGCAAATGTGAGCAAAACCTAAAAGAGTTAAGTTTTTACCAAATACAACAATCATAAGTGAATATTTCAGCACATACACAATGTTGACATCTATAGTTATATTTTGACAAACAATCATAAATGAATCTTTCAGCACACAAACAATGTTGACATCTATAATTATATTTTGATAAACAATCATAAATGAATCTTTCAGCACATACACCACGTTGACATCTGCAGTTATATTTTGATAAACAATCACAAATTAATCTTTCAGCACATACTCAATGTTGACATCTATAGTTATATTTTGATAAAGACGGGGAAAAACACGCTACTCGTAAACAGCGCGCGCAACAACAGTAACAAACATGGCAGTAGACGCAAAGTTAAATCATGAAATTCAACCTTACCCGAGCAAAAACGATGGCTATTTATCTGGGAGAGTCTTGATACAAATTTCCTTGACCCAGCCACACACAAATAAGTTGTAGACCGCCATGCTTTTTTGAGTTTCTATCTGTTTTGTCCTGTAGAATGATGTCTGGAGCACAATAGTTCCATATGTCTGGGAACGTGACCGACGTATAATCTTTGATATACTCGACAAATCTTTTTTTGATAAAGTATAGGGATCTTTTTCATTGCATAGTTGGATTTTTTAGTCGTATCTGCTTTTTGCAGGAAGATTCAAGCCTCTTTTGTGCTCAGATAGTTTGCACGCTGTTTGTTGTACTACAGCCATCTTGGCTTTGTCGACCACCACTGCTTTTCACTTCCGGTAGGAAATCATGCAACGGAATACAAGCAATGGACTGGCAAAACAGACTATTACTAGTTATTGTCCGCAATGTATGTCGAGCGATTACTCAACGTCTAGTTTTGTACTCCATAACTATTGTGAAGGCACGAAGTGGTTGCGGCCGTCAAGTACGACCGCCAATTTCAGCCTACAAACACAGTGTCCTGAACAGATATCTATGATTGTTGTAAAATGTTCTTTATCACATTGTTTACTTTCACGTGTGCATTAAAGATATGATTCATGTATGATGGCTCAGGTGTGATTCACTACAATAGGGTTAGTCTTAACAGCTGCTGATGGTGAGGCAAGCAAGGTTTACTGTTAAAAGAAATGTGGCAATAGTCTACATTGAAACACAGGGTAAGGATACACTTCCAGGTCAGAGGTGACTATGACGCGTGCATTTTTTTCACGCATGCGTACTAGGTCTCGTTGCGCTGGCGGACGGAGGGGGGAGGGGGTCTTAAATGACCACTGTGTGTGTGTGGACACGGAAAAGGTTAGGTGTGATTTACCCTGGATAAAGGGGCCTAAGTATAGTCCCCCCTCCACTAGCAAAGACTAGTAGCCACTGGATGAAAGTGAGGAATAAAAACTGGTGGGAGAGGATTGTTAATTTGGAGTTCAATGATCAAGAGTGGAAACTTTGCTCGTAAATGGAAAGTCATTTGACCCCAGAACAAGTTGCCGTGAGAGCTCCTGTTCCACTCATCATGCGTATCAATGTCGTACTGTACAAACTAAGTCACTTTGCTAAATATTGAGTTGTTGCGAACCAATTTGGGATTAGCAAGAGCAGCGTCAAAAAATGTGTCTATTAATTTTGTAAAAACATGGCTCAAAGGCCAATTGAACAACTAATTTGTGCACTAACTAAAGAAGAGGCAGGAGAGATTGCCAGACGGTTTGCGGCATCACAATAAATTACGCATACGCATATCGGACGTCACAGACATGCGCAGTAAGGATAATTTCGGAAGAAGTGTTTGCATGCGCCCCAATCTGAATGATAAACCAACCGTCTTGATTGGAAGGAAATTTTGATCCAAACGTGTGCGATCTGGTTAGATTATTCCGAATGGCGTGTTTACATGAAGCAGTTTTATTCCGTTTAGATTTATAATCCGATTAATGGTGTCCATTGATTGATTGACTGAAACTTTTATTAGTAGATTGCACAGTTCAGTACATATTCCGTACAATTGACCACTAAATGGTAACACCCCAATAAGTTTTTCAACTTGTTTAAGTCGGGGTCCACGTAAATCAATTCATGGTACAAATATATACTATCATCATAATACAATCATCACACAAGTTAATCATCAGAGTATATACATTGAATTATTTACAATCCGGGGTGTGGGATGAGGAGGGTTTGGTTGATATCAGCACTTCAGTCATCAACAATTGCATCATCAGAGAAATGGGCATTGAAACAGTGTAGGTCTGACTTGGTAGAATATGTACAGGAAGCAGTGAACATAGTGAGTTCAGATAACATAAGAACGAGTATATACATTAGAAATACATTTGATTATTTACATTTGGTTATTTAACAATCCGGGGAGGTGGGATGTGGAAAGGGGAGGGTGTTAGTCAAGGGTTGTAGTTGCCTGGAGGTGTTGTTTTAGTGCGGTTTTGAAGGAGGATAGAGATGCACTTTCTTTTACACCTGTTGGGAGTGCATTCCATATTGATGTGGCATAGAAGGAGAATGAGTTTAGACCTTTGTTAGATCGGAATCTGGGTTTAACGTGGTTTGTACACATGACTTATGGCCACACCCATTCAGATCTGGTCTTCGTGGTTTGGGTAAAATCACCTTCGCGGCGCATGTTTGTTACGTCAGTGTTATGCGTTTCCGCCTTTAAAACAGCCGGATGTTTATTGGTTTATCAGCAAAGATGGTGGGAGGGGAGCAGAATTTGTCTGTCTTGTTAGAAACATGAAGAGAACTCCTTGAGCGAAACATTGGGTGGTAAAAACAAGTTCATGAAAATAATGAGTTTTAATATATTACATAAACAGACATGGCGGTAGAGGGTAGGAACGTTAGACGTGTGGGGGCACGAAGTCGGAATGAGCTGAGGACGTGCAGACAACAGACACATGTGAAAGTAGTTTTTTCTTCTACTATTTCCAGGAAAAAAATGACAACCCAGATTGTTTATTCTGATTAAACGCATGTATCATCATCATCATCGGCGGTCACTCGAAACGAGTATGACTGTCCTCCGTAGGGTCGTCTATTTGTGGATCCGTAGATGGCTGTGTAGGCCAATCCGTGATCCACATATTTTGGTGCAATGTGGGCAGGGGAAAATGGGAGTGGTTGATGGGGGGGGAGCCTTCTTCTGTCTTTCCTTGCGGTGTTGTCGCTTTGTGTCTGCGATACGGCGGAGTTCCATCTCATAGAGTGCTGCACCTTCTTGTACGGATTTCTTCCAGCGAGGCCTGTCCAGTGCTATTTCCTCCCAGTTGTTCATGGGGATGTGGAAATGCTTTAAGCTGGTCTTGATGTTATCCTTGAAACGTTTCTTTTGCCCACCAGGGGCACGCTGACCTTCCTTCAACTGGGAGTAAAGGACCTGTTTGGGAAGACGTGTGTTGGACATGCGGATGACGTGACCTGTCCAGCGGAGTTGGTGCTGCATAATTGTGGTGGTGATGCTGGGCATGTTGGCTTCCTCCAAGACGCTGATGTTGGTGCGTCTGTCCTCCCAACTGATCCTCAAAATCCTCCGTAGGGATCGCTGGTGATGTTGTTCCAGGGCTCTCAGGTGCCTACTGTAAGTAGTCCATGACTCTGCCCCATACAGCAGGGTGGGGATGACAACAGCTCTGTAGACCAGGAGCTTTGTTTGAGCCCTTAGATCCCGGTCCTCAAAGACTCTCCTCCTGAGTCTGGCATAGGCTCCACTGGCACAGCTCAGGCGATGGTTGACCTCTGAGTCAATGTCCGCTTTGGAGGAGAGGATGCTGCCGAGGTATGGGAAGTGGTCAACGTTTTCAAGGGGGGTGTTGTCCACGTTTATGGCGGGCTGATTAGTTGGCTGGTTGGGTGGAGGTTGATGTAGGACCTGGGTCTTCTTGATGTTGAGGGCAAGGCCCAGGGCTCTGTATGCCTTAGCAAAGGCATTCAAGATACCCTGAAGTTCTTCTGCTGAGTGTGCTGCGATGGCGTTGTCGTCCGCGTACTGAAGCTCCATGATAGTGGTGTTTCTAACTTTGCTCTTGGCTTTGAACCTGTTAAGGTTAAAGAGCCTGCCATCGGTTCTATACAGGATGGGGATCCCCTGTGGCAACTCTTTGCCAATGAGGTGCAGTATAGCACCAATAAAGATGGCAAACAGGGTGGGAGCTATGATACACCCTTGCTTGACACCCGTCTCCACAGTGAAAGGCTCAGACTCGGAGCCGCTGTTGCTGAGCACTGTGGCTGCCATGCCATCATGTAGAAGCCTCACTATTCTGATAAATTTATCGTGGCAGCCGCACCTCGACAGCACACTCCACAGAGCCTGACGGTCTACCGTGTCAAAGGCCTTTGTCAGGTCTATGAAGGCCATGTACAAAGGCTGTCTTTGTTCACGACATTTTTCCTGGAGTTGGCGGGCTGTAAAAATCATGTCGGCTGTGCCTCTAGCTGGGCGAAAGCCACACTGTGATTCTGGGAGTGCTTCCTCAGATAGTGGTAGCAATCGATTTGCAAGGACACGAGCTAAGATTTTGCCAGTTGTTGACAGGAGTGAGATGCCCCTGTAGTTTCCACAGTCAGCCTTGTCCCCCTTCTTGAATATGGTCACAATAAGAGCGTTCCTGAGCTCTGAGGGGAGTTCTTCTTTTTCCCAGACCTTGAGAAGTAGGGTGTGGATTTGATACAGGAGCTCTCTTCCACCTTCCTTTAGGATCTCCGCTGGGATCCCATCTGGTCCGGCAGCCTTGTTGTTCCTTAGACTCCTGATGGCATCTTGAACCTCTGTTATGGTGGGGGGTTCCCCCATATCTTCCCTGATGGGACTCTGGGGGATGTGGTTGGTGATGTCTGGTTCAGCTGTGCTGTCACGATTGAGGAGTTCCTGAAAGTGCTCCTTCCATCGGGCATTAATGGACTCATTGTCCTTTAGCAGCTGCTGCCCATCCTTTGAGCGCAGGGGGTTTAGGCCGCGGTAAATTGGCCCATAGACAGCCTTGGTAGCACTAAAAAAGCCTCTGGTGTCCCCTGAGTCTGCTAGTCTCTGGATCTCCAGAGCCCTTTCAGTCCACCAGGAGTTCTTAAGCTCCCTTACCCGGCTCTGAACATCTGCCTTGGCTCTCGAGTGAGCTATTCTTTTGGCTTTACAGGTCACATCATTCTGCCAGGTGTGAAAGGCACTCCGTTTTTTGGAGATGAGCTGTTCTATCTCTGTGTCGTTCTCATCAAACCAGTCCTGGTGTTTTCTGGACTTGTACCCAAGGGTGGTTTTACAGGTAACGAGGATGGTTGATTTGAGCAGGTTCCAGTGTTCTTCGATGTTATCAGGGTATTCCTGCTGGAGGCTTTCCTCAAGGGATGTCTGAAGTTGCTGCTGGGTGGCAGTTTCATTCAGGCCTTCGAGGTTCAGCCTTGGCCGGATCTGCTTCTTTTGAACCCTCCTTTTCCTCTTAAGTCTGATGGACATTGTGGAGCGAATGAGGCGGTGATCTGTCCAACAGGCATCTGTGTCCAACATGGCCCTTGTGATGTTCACATCACAACGGTCCCTGGCTCGCACAATGACATAGTCAATGAGATGCCATTGTTTGGATCGAGGATGCCTCCAAGATGCCTTCAGTTTGTTTTTCTGGCGGAAGAGAGTGTTGGTAATTGTGAGGTTGTGCTGTGAACATTTGCTGAGAAGCAGGATTCCATTGGAGTTGATGTTCCCGATGCCTTCCTTCCCTATAGTGCCCTTCCAGAGGTGTTGGTCCCGGCCGACCCTGGCATTAAAGTCACCTAGGAGAATAATCTTATCCTCCTTTGGGATCCTAGACAGTGTCTCATCTAAGCAGGCGTAGAAGGTCTCTTTTACTTCGTCTTCAGAGTCTAAAGTAGGGGCATAGGCGCTGATAACTGTTGCCATCTGGTTGTTGGTGAGCACCAGACGGACAGTCATGAGACGTTCACTAATCCCCACGGGAAGTTCAGAGAGGTGACTAACAAGCTGGTTTCTGATGGCAAATCCAACCCCATGGATTCTGGGCTCATCAGAGGCTTTTCCTTTCCAGAAGAAAGTGTAGCCACCCTTTTCCTCCTTCAGTTGTCCTTCGTCTGTACGTCGGGTTTCGGAAAGTGCAGCTATGTCTATCCGGCATCTCTGCAGTTCCCTGGCAATGATCGCAGTTCTCCTCTCTGGTCTGTCGCTGGCCGTATTATCCATCATTGTGCGTACATTCCACGCTCCAAAATTCATATTTCGTGTTTTTCGACCGCATATGGTGATCCCTCTGGATGCGGTAGTCCAGTCGGGAGGTTAGAGGCAGGCTATTTTTAGGGCACCTTTTCTAGCCCCTTCCCCAGGTGGGGTGAGCAGAGTGGATCCTAAAGAGGACTGCTCAGTCGTGAGTGTAGCTGCCGAAGGGCTCTTTCTGCCTCATTCCAAGAGCCCAGCGACTGAATCTTGCACCCACCGCCTTATGTGCCAGTTTTTGACTGGAGGCTTCCAGATCTCACAATCCTACCCCCGTCGCCATTCGCTGGTCGCCATAGGACTTAATCCGGGATGTTAGGGTGGATTCCCTATATGGAGGACGCCTGTGCGTGGAATCTTTTAATGTGGGGAGACTGGTGCACGGTCAGCCACCACACAGTCCTTGGCATTGAGCGGGCCAGGGTCCAGTGGCATGGAGACCAAGACGACTGGGGACCCGTCTTTGCTGCAGCCTTCATCCGCCTTCCCAGCCGTTGTGGTGCATTCCGCTGCCGCCATCTTCCGCCTGGTCCACCGTTGAGGCGGTTTTCACTATTCGCCCATAGCTGGGGTTATTTACCCATAGCTGGGACAGGGGTTGACTGGGCACCAGGGCATGTCCACACACCGGTGGGCCTGCATGCCCCGTCTCTGGGGCCCCCTGCTGCTCCGAGATCCCGTACAACTTAGCCTGGAACCGCGAGGTTCCAGTTACCGTGTGTGGCCACGAGGAGGCATGTACGAGTCTTGACAATGGAGAGGCTATGTACCGGCTGAGGAGGCTTATGCACTCGGCTCCTCTTTTCGCCCTCTGAGACAGAGGGCTAGCCGGCGGCACTAGCTGAAAGCAATGAGTATCAGGCAGAAGCAGCATGCAGCATAGCAAGCAAAAGCGGCATGCAGCATGCACTAACTACAGGTACTACTACTCCAAGGCTACTGCACTAGACGCATCACATCGCCCTGTGCGATGTTTTCTGCACACACACACGCACATCATGATCGGATCAATGCATTTAGTGTCCATGTGAACAGTGGATTTTGAATTCCGATTAACCGAGGCTTACATCGGAATGGAGAAATTTTGTGCACCTACACATAGATATGATAATCTTATTGGATTGTGTCGTTATGCACGGAAAATAAACATATGCAATCCTCCATTGTTGTGGTGTGTTGACTCGTGTTTTTTTTCCCACGGTGAAAACCCCCAGAAATTTACTGTACTTTAACGCAGCAATTTTGAGACATTTTAACTAATAGCTTTTGTAAGTTTGTTTGTCGACAGCTTATTTGTGTGTCACTCTTATGCAAATGTGTTGGTCCCAGTTCTGCGTTGATCTCATTTGCTTTCTTGGTATATTTTAGGTCACAAGAGCTGCAGACGGCATCTTATTAGGCGCTCGCTAGAGGGACGCCATAATAATGAAGTAGATGAGGACGCCATCAGGAAGCACCGCGAGACGAGAAGGTAATTAAGGCTATCTCCAGCATCATGAAATCACCCAGAGGAACCCTGCATGCATCCAATTAGAGTCATCTTAAGCATGGAGAGGGTGTGTTTATACATGGATCCCCCTCGCAGGGAGAAGCTCGCCCTTCATGGTGTCATTCAAAGCAGTGTTTATTCGGAGCCCTCTTCAGCAGCTTCACACCTTCCAATGGCGCTAATTGCCCTTTTGTCCAAGTGTTTTTTTACGCGCTTAAAGTTACGCACCTTTCTCCTCTCTCGTATTCTCCCAGCTAGCCTCTAGACACGCCCACTCAGTGTAAATTAGGCACACGTGCTGAAATTAGCATTAGAGTGGAAAAAACAAGTTGCCTCTAAATTGAAGCTACAAACCCCGTTTCCATATGAGTTGGGAAATTGTGTTAGATGTAAATATAAACGGAATACA
Organism: Entelurus aequoreus; assembly: GCF_033978785.1. Taxonomy (NCBI): domain Eukaryota; kingdom Metazoa; phylum Chordata; class Actinopteri; order Syngnathiformes; family Syngnathidae; genus Entelurus; species Entelurus aequoreus. The sequence goes on from NC_084758.1 coordinate 24,144,232, forward strand.
ATGATTTGCAAATCATTTTCAACCCATATTCAGTTGAATATGCTACAAAGACAAGATATTTGATGTTCAAACTGATAAACTTTTTTTTTTGTGCAAATAATCATTAACCTTAGAATTTGATGCCAACAACACGTGACAAAGAAGTTGGGAAAGGTGACAATAAATACTGATAAAGTTGAGGAATGCTTATTTGGAACATCCCACAGGTGAACAGGCAAATTGGGAACAGGTGGGTGCCATGATTGGGTATAAAAGTAGATTCCTTGAAATGCTCAGTCATTCACAAACAAGGATGGGGCGAGGGTCACCACTTTGTCAACAAATGCGTGAGCAAATTGTTGAACAGTTTAAGAAAAACCTTTCTCAACCAGCTATTGCAAGGAATTTAGGGATTTCACCATCTACGGTCCGTAATATCATCAAAGGGTTCAGAGAATCTCGAGAAATCACTGCACGTAAGCAGCTAAGCCCGTGACCTTCGATCCCTCAGGCTGTACTGCATCAACAAGCGACATCAGTGTGTAAAGAAACCCACTGTCAGTAACTACAGTTGGTTGCTACATCTGTAAGTGCAAGTTAAAACTCTCATATGCAAGGCGAAAACCGTTTATCAACAACACCCAGAAACGCCGTCAGCTTCGCTGGGCCTGAGCTCATCTAAGATGGACTGATACAAAGTGGAAAAGTGTTCTGTGGTCTGACGAGTCCACATTTCAAATTGTTTTTGGAAACTGTGGACGTCGTGTCCTCCGGACCAAAGAGGAAAAGAACCATCCGGATTGTTATAGGCGCAAAGTTGAAAAGCCAGCATCTGTGATGGTATGGGGGTGTATTAGTGCCCAAGACATGGGTAACTTACACATCTGTGAAGGCGCCATTAATGCTGAAAGGTACATACAGGTTTTGGAGCAACATATGTTGCCATCCAAGCAACGTTACCATGGACGCCCCTGCTTATTTCAGCAAGACAATGCCAAGCCACGTGTTACATCAACGTGGCTTTATAGTAAAAGAGTGCGGGTACTAGACTGGCCTGCCTGTAGTCCAGACCTGTCTCCCATTGAAAATGTGTGGTGCATTATGAAGCCTAAAATACCACAACGGATACCCCCGGACTGTTGAACAACTTAAGCTGTACATCAAGCAAGAATGGGAAAGAATTCCACCTGAGAAGCTTAAAAAATGTGTCTCCTCAGTTCCCAAACGTTTACTGAGTGTTGTTAAAAGGAAAGGCCATGTAACACAGTGGTGAACATACCCTTTCCCAACTACTTTGGCACATGTTGCAGCCATGAAATTCTAAGTTAATTATTATTTGCAAAAAAAAAAAAAGTTTATGAGTCTGAACATCAAATATCTTGTCTTTGTAGTGCATTCAATTTGAATATGGGTTGAAAAGGATTTGCAAATCATTGTATTCCGTTTATATTTACATCTAACACAATTTCCCAACTCATATGGAAACGGGGTTTGTATATCATATATATCTGATTTGTGACACCGGAAGAGTTTGCGAGTAAATAGATATGATCAAAATAGTAACAATCTCACTGAAATTCCTGAGCCATTTTGAGAGATGAGGAATGAGGAAGCCAGTGATGTGATCGCAAGACGTAAAGGAGGAACCACAGATCCCTTCCCCATCAACAACAATGTTAATCAAAAAGACTTTGTGAGAGCCAACAACGATTACTTTGGGAAAAATTATGATCCAGAACCGTTTATTTTTGAGCCCGAACACAAAGAGGATGAGCAATAAGTTTTAGAAGCCAAATGCTAAACGGATGTAGCTTTATTGTGACACTGTAGCACAGGCCTGGGCAATTATTTTGACTCGGGGGCCACATTTAGAGAAAAAAATGTGTCTGGGGGCCGGTATATCTATTTTTAGGAACACTAATACAAAACCTCACAATAATGTCTGATTGAATGCTAAAAACGTCATGACAGACCGCCTTAAAAAACGTAATGGAATTTTATATGTTTCTATAAACAATAAAACACTGAATATTGACAAAATATGAATGTCACATCCCCTTTTGATTAAAATATTTTACAATCAAGTGAAACGCAACAAAAATGCAACAAACAGTGAAATATGAACGCGAAGGGTACAAAATAAACCAACCTACAATCTGACATATCTGATACATCACTAAGCTTTAGAACTTTGTTGTGAAAATCTCCTTCCGCGTCTGTGGAAACGCTTCCCACCCACACTGCTTGGTGCCTCGTCTGAGCAGCTGTGACGTCGATTACCATAGTAACTAATTAGATGACCATAGTAACTAATTAGATTAACATAGTAACTAATTAGATTAACATAGTAACTAATTATTTTACCATAGTAACTGGTATATCATCCAAAAGCGCAGATTCCAACCATTGAAATACTTAGTATAGTTCAAGACTTACGGTCATTAGAAAACATCACTGGACATCATAATTGCAGATACACTTTCCATCTTAAACATCTAAAAAAAATTATTTGGGAATGTCCGGCGGGCCAGATTGAAAGGCTTAACGGGCCGCATGTGGCCCCCGGGCCTTAATTTGCCCAGGTCTGCTCTAGCATTAGCAGCATTGCTAGATGCTAAACATACAACTAAAAATACCAAACCATAATAAAACAAACACTGTAATATTTCCACTCTCGATGGGATGTAGACTGACGGGACACTCACATAATTCAGTTTAGATGAAGAAACAATCACAAACCTCATTAAGGGTTAAAAAAAAAGTTGCACAAGAAGCAACTTTTTGTGTTTTTTTCACCATCTGTGAAAGTGGACCAGCTTGTCGGTCCATGGCCACATTTGTCTACTAGCAGGTGAGAGATGCGTGAATTATAAACCACAATTTACTTTTAGCAAGTTTGAGATGAAGCAGAAGCAGCCGGCGGCTCAGTGTGTCAACAATAGCAGCGTAAGCTACCATTAGCTCACTTCTTTCCAATCCAATCCACTTTATTTATATAGCACATTTAATAAACAAAATGTTTTCAAAGTGCTGCACAACAATATTAAAAACAATATTAAAATATTATCCTTAGCTCCACCAATCAATTTATCAATGCGTTGCTAAAATAGTCCGTCTGCGTTTGCACTTAAAATAACAATATCACTCATATTTGGTTCATTTTCAGGTCATGACATGTAAATGAAGTATTGTTGGCACTTTATAGATGTTTTTAGAGAGTTTTATGAGCGGAACAGAGGACGCTCCATCTGTTGACTCAATTGTTAGATATTTATTTACGATTTAGAATGCATAAAAAAAGCCTAGCATACGTGTTCTTGTCTTACATAAGGATTGTGAATGATAAACAGCAAATCTCTTTCCAATATTTCCAGTTTAACTGATCTGATAATATGGTTAGAGTGTATGGAGCCAGAACACTGCCAGTAAGATTTGGTATCGAAAAAAATTACATTGTAGAAATAGTTGTATTGCCACCGAAACAAGTTTTGGCAACAAATAAATACAAACATTGAAAAAATACAATATTTTTGGTGAATGTTTGATGCCAATTAAATTAATATTTTTGTACACTTTTATTGTATCATAAAAAAGAGAAGCAATCAAAAACCTTTGAAAGACACAACAACAATAAAAGTGCACAAAATATGAATATTGACATCGAAAACATCCACCGAAATATTGTATTTTTTCAATGTTTGTATTTATTTGTTGCCTAATCTTGTTTCAGTGCCAATTTTCACGACGTGGACTTTGGAGCAGCTTGCTGCGAGACTTTCGTGGCTCGCTGCAAAGAATGTTTTCCCGTGGTGCAAGCGAACCAGACTGGACATGGCGTGGAGGTAAATACATGATTTAATTTAACGCTAACAAAAAGTGTAAACAAAAGGCGCGCACAAGGTGGAGATACAAACTTGGCTATGAAAACAAAAAACTAGCACAAAGGCAAAACTATGGACATGAAACAAATAAACACTTACTGTGACAAGAACTATGGCATGGACTATGATATCAAGGGTATCATCAGGTAGCATGGGTATCAGAGGTAGCATGGGTAGTAGAGGTATTGTCGCCAGGCCGATTCCCTGGCAACTACAGGCTTAAATAATAATGTCACATGATTAACATAGGTGCGTGAGTCCAAAACGGGAAACAGGTGAAAACTAATGGGTTGACATGGTAACGAAACAATGGAGCGTAAACAGGAACTAAAAAGAGTCTTTAAACAAAACGTGACCACAGAACATGACACCAATACAACTATTCCTACAATGTCAATTTTTGTTCTGATGCCAAATCTTACTGGCAGTGTTCTGGCTCCATAAGAGTGCAGAAACAGAAATGACCAAAGGTGTTCAGAGCGGAATATTCAAAATGTCTGACTGAATTCGTGGCATTTTGTGATGTTTAGACTGTATTTTCACATACTTTGTGGATTGTAAATACAATTGGATATGGATTATTGGATACAATGAAACACGATTAAACATACAAAGTCAACTTGATTTTCCACTCTACTAGTATTTTAAAGGGGAATTGCACTTTTAAAAAATGTTTTTGCCTATCAATCACAATCCCTATGTAAGACAGGAACACATTTTTCTTTTTTTATGCATCCTAATTTATAAAATACGGCAAGTACGAGGTGGCTAACAAGGCAACTTATGGTAGTACTCTATATACTGTATCTTCTAAAAAAACATCCAAAAACTGCCAACAATACTCTATTTTCATTTTGGGACCAGAATATTAATCAAGTATTAGCAATATTGTGTTGTTGTTTTTGAAGGATATAGTGAACGTTGTGATGCGTCTGTGAAATTGATACGCCGCCGTATGCTTAAAATGAGCAAAATACGTAAATATTACATGTAATTATGAATGTTACTACATTAAATATATACTTACAGCGTGTATATAAAACGTTGGATGTTTTTGGATGTTTTTCAGAGCAGAATCGAGCAGATCACATTACCGCCATTGTTAGCTGACTCTTGCTAGTGTTTACTTACAAGTTTGAATACATAAAAAAAGAAAAATATTTGGGTGCTTGTCTTACAGAAGGATTGTAAATGGTAGGCAAAATTGGAAAAAAAAAAAATGCAGTTTCCCCTTTAGGTCTTGAATGTAGGCTGCCTCGCTACTAATGAGGCAAACTTTGCCTTGACCTTTTTTTTGGCTGTGTGAAAATTTTGGATCATGACGTTTTACTAAATCCTGTGAATTCATCCATGAAAAAGCTAACACTTCAAATGTAAAAAGTCCGCACTAGATGTTGTCGTCATGGTGATGTTGTGTGTCGGCACACTACAACCGTGTTATCTTCCTGGCCACATGGGAACAATAATCCATAGATGGAACTTTATTTGACTTATTTAGTGTAGCCATCCTGATGTTAAGAGTTCTGTTTAGTACAGCAGTTTGGGAAGCCTTTGTGTGTGTGTGAGCGTGCCTGCACACACCTTTTCCTTTGTGCGACAACACAAGTAAATGAGCAGCAAAATAATGCGACATCAAATGTCACATGAAGAAGAGAAGCGCAGTAGTTTGTTTGTGGCAGAGAGATCCTTTAACGAGACACAAGTGAGGAGGTCGTGGTGTTGGCTGAGATGTTGTCGAGTGAAGAAGTTGCCTCATCGCTTATAGACACAAATATAGACACAAATATATAGACACTCAAACTCACGAGTTTGAGTGTCATGTGACTCAATTTTCTCAATTTCAAAGCAGTTTACTGAGTACCAGGCATCTACTGACTGTGGTCTTTATTACAAACCCCGTTTCCATATGAGTTGGGAAATTGTGTTAGATGTAAATATAAACGGAATACAATGATTTGCAAATCATTTTCAACCCATATTCAGTTGAATATGCTACAAAGACAACATATTTGATGTTCAAACTGCTAAACATTTTTTTTTTGTGCAAATAATCATTAACTTTAGAATTTTATGCCAGCAACATGTGACAAAGAAGTTGGGAAAGGTGGCAATAAATACTGATAAAGTTGAGGAATGCTCATCAAACACTTATTTGGAACATCCCACAGGTGAACAGGCTAATTGGGAACAGGTGGGTGCCATGATTGGGTATAAAAGTAGATTCCATGAAATGCTCAGTCATTCACAAACAAGGATGGGGCGAGGGTCACCACTTTGTCAACAAATGCGTGAGCAAATTGTTGAACAGTTTAAGAAAAACCTTTCTCAACCAGCTATTGCAAGGAATTTAGGGATTTCACCATCTACGGTCTGTAATATCATCAAAGGGTTCAGAGAATCTGGAGAAATCACTGCACGTAAGCAGCTAAGTCCGTGACCTTCGATCCCTCAGGCTGTACTGCATCAACAAGCGACATCAGTGTGTAAAGGATATCACCACATGGGCTCAGGAACACTTGAGAAACCCACTGTCAGTAACTACAGTTGGTCGCTACATCTGTAAGTGCAAGTTAAAACTCTCCTATGCAAGGCGAAAACCGTTTATCAACAACACCCAGAAACGCCGTCGGCTTCGCTGGGCCTGAGCTCATCTAAGATGGACTGATACAAAGTGGAAAAGTGTTCTGTGGTCTGACGAGTCCACATTTCAAATTGTTTTTGGAAACTGTGGACGTCGTGTCCTCCGGACCAAAGAGGAAAAGAACCATCCGGATTGTTATAGGCGCAAAGTTGAAAAGCCAGCATCTGTGATGGTATGGGGGTGTATTAGTGCCCAAGACATGGGTAACTTACACATCTGTGAAGGTGCCATTAATGCTGAAAGGTACATACAGGTTTTGGAGCAACATATGTTGCCATCCAAGCAACGTTACCATGGACGCCCCTGCTTATTTCAGCAAGACAATGCCAAGCCACTTGTTACATCAACGTGGCCTCATAGTAAAAGAGTGCGGGTACTAGACTGGCCTGCCTGTAGTCCAGACCTGTCTCCCATTAAAAATGTGTGGCGCATTATGAAGCCTAAAATACCACAACGGAGACCCCCGGACTGTTGAACAACTTAAGCTGTACATCAAGCAAGAATGGGAAAGAATTCCACCTGAGATGCTTAAAAAATGTGTCTCCTCAGTTCCCAAACGTTTACTGAGTGTTGTTAAAAGGAAAGGCCATGTAACACAGTGGTGAACATGCCCTTTCCCAAATACTTCGGCACGTGTTGCAGCCATGAAATTCTAAGGTAATTATTATTTGCAAAAAAAAAAAAAGTTTATGAGTTTGAACATCAAATATTTTGTCTTTGTTGTGCATTCAACTGATAATGGGTTGAAAATGATTTGCAAATCATTGTATTCCGTTTATATTTACATCTAACACAATTTCCCAACTCATATGGAAACGGGGTTTGTATTTGCCCAAACTGTTTTTATGATATTTGTTACAATTTCCCCCAGAAATAATATTACTTAAAGGGGCTGTTTGTAACATTTACACAGATGTCTAGAGGGCGCTAACTTTCCAAAGTATTAAGCGTTATATCCCGCCCTCTTACGGCTTCTAGGACGTAATGACGTAACTACTTACGTCCGTAAAACATGCTCACCCAATAGCTCCGGGTTTTGTTGGCTCATGATAGCGATTTGGATAGTTACCGTTAGCAGTCATTGATGGTATATTCTATCATAACAACATGACTGCAAATTCATACTTACCGTATTTTTCGGACTATAAGTCACAGTTTTTTTCATAGTTTGGCCGGGGGTGCGACTTATACTCAGGAGCGACTTATGTGTGAAATTATTAACACATTACCGTAAAATATCAAATAATATTATTTAGCTCATTCACGTAAGAGACTAGACGTATAAGATTTCATGGGATTTAGCGATTAGGAGTGACAGATTGTTTGGTAAACGTATAGCATGTTCTATATGTTATAGTTATTTGAATGACTCTTACCATAATATGTTATGTTAACATACCAGGCACGTTCTCAGTTGGTTATTTATGCCTCATATAACGTACACTTATTCAGCCTGTTGTTCACTATTCTTTATTTATTTTAAATTGCCTTTCAAATGTCTATTCTTGGTGTTGGATTTTATCAAATACATTTCCCCAAAAAATGCGACTTATATATGTTTTTTTCCTTCTTTATTATGCATTTTCGGCCGGTGCGACTTGTACTCCGAAAAATACGGTACTTGTTTTGGACAGTTTGTGTATGTGTGCACGCGCTACCTGTGCGTACGTTAAGTTAACGAGACCGGATACGTTTTTTTTTAATCCAGTCCGATAACATTTTTTATTACATAAACTTTGTGATTGTGAAAGATATAGACAATAGTAAACAAACGTGTTTTGTTAAACCACTAAAGGTAACATAAGCTAGCCAATGGTGTTCTTGTTATATTTTTTGCCTTGAAATATGTAACTGTGAGGAAGTTGCAAACAGCACCTTTAAAGGAGTCCGGTAAAGTAAGTAAGAGATTGGGACATTCGAAGTTATTGGATCAATAACTGAAAATCGAAACGTCTTTGCAACACAAATGATACATTTTTCGAACCACTATAATGCAGACAAAGAACTACAAGTTGCGAAGAGATGATTTTCAACACATTTGTCACCGCAGCAGGAAATATTAACCTGACTCTCGCCAGATCCTTGAAGTTCGCTGAGCTCAACACAAGGGTCTGGGCTCGAAGGCATTGCAAACTCCTTCAAGATAGCAAAAAATAATGAACCAACTGGATCGCCGGGCGGGATTTCATAGATGTGACGTAGCGCCGAAGGGACTGTTTGATTCAAACAACAATGGCGGCACGGAGTGAGAAGTTGTGTGCTGACATTGATTCTGCTATTGCAACTGTTTTGCGACATCGATCGAATATTGATTATTTAAAAGATTAACAGAGAACGGTTTGAAGGCATTTATTGGTGGCAAGAATGTTTTGGCTCTTCTTCCGACCGGGTTTGAATTTTCCAGCGTCACGGGTTGATTTCGCTGTGAGTGGTTGAAGTAGCACGTCATTCAAGATAACGGACAAGTGGTTTATCTAATCACATACAATGATTTTTTTTTACGAGGCCCCGCCTTCTGAAATATATCTCCTATTGAGAACTCCCAGATCAATGTGTGGAGCTCAGCGAATGACAAGGATCTGGCGAGAGTCAGGTTAAGGAAATATACCATTGTTTCCAATGAGCAGCAGGGACCGTCTACAAATTGCAACGTCTTACAACACAAAGTTTAAACAATTATAACTTTATTAGTATATACTCTACGACCTCATTATACAATCAGATATAAAGAGCATCATTTTAAGGAATACTACATTCATTATTTTAGAAAGTCATTATTTTTATAATTTTTGAAAAAATATTTAAAGTTATTAATATGTTAGGATGATACTTAATAAAGTCCCAACAAACACCTGAAACATAGATGGTGGCCATTTGGTTCTACTACAAATTTTATTATTCAATATTTCGCTGATTATTTTAGAATAATTTTCTGTATTTAATTTTCAATTGCTTTATGAATATACATTGTATTGTCTCTAAAGACACACGAGTAACAGATGGTCAGCTGTCCAGTTGAGCGTACTACGAATACTATTTTGAGGAAAAATATTTTACTGATTTTTTAAAATTATTTTTAAAAATTTATTTTCAATAGCTTTGTGATCATGCAATATACTGTATGAGCTTCAATAATACATGACTTATAGATAGTGTCTAGTTCTTTTTACTACATGTTACGGAAAAGTTATTTTACAGATTTTTGAGAAATATTTAAAATGTTCAATAGCTTTAAGACTACAATATATCTTCTCAAAAATAACATGCCCTATAGATAGTGTCTAGTTCTTTCTACTACAAGTCATCCATCCATCCATCCATTTTTTGCCACTTGTCCCTATCGGGGTTAATACAAGTCTTATTTTGGGGAAAAATATTTTTATGATTTTTGAGGAATATTTAACATTTTCAATAGCTTTAAGACTATAGAACATATCATCTCAAAATCACATGACTCGTAGATAGTGTTTAGTTGTTTCTACTACAAGTCTTATTTTGCAGAAAAGTTATTTTACTGTTTTTTAAAAAATATTTTCAATTTGCAATAGCTTTAAGACTGTACAATATATCTTCTCATCGTCTAGTTCTTTCTATTACAAGTCTGATTTTGGGGAAATAATATTTTAATTATTTTTGAGGAATATTTAAAATGTTCAATAGCTTTAAGACTATACAACATATAATCTCAAAAATCACATGACTTATAGTGTCTAGTTCTTTCTACTACAAGTCTTATTGTGCGGAAAAATTATTTTATAGATTTTTGAGGAATATTTAATATTTTCAATTTTCAATAGCTATAAGACTATAGAAAACATCTCAAAAATAACTTTCTACTACAAGTCTCATTTAGCGGAATTTTTTTTTACTGGTTTTTGAGAAATTTTGAAAATTTTTCATTTTCAATGGCTTTAAGATTGTACAATATATCTTCTAAAAAAAAAAAGATTAATAGAAATTGTCTAGTTCTTTCTATTACAAGTGTTATTTTGAGGGAAATTATTTGAATGATTTTTGAGGAATATTGAAAATGTTCAGTGTTCAATAGCATTAAGACTACACAACATATCTCAAAAAGCACATGACTTATAGTGTCTCGTTCTTTTTGTACAAGTCTTATTGTGCGGAAAAATCAATACAATATTTCCCAAAAATCTGTATAATAACTTTTCCGCAAATTAAGACTTGTAGTAAAAACTAGATACAATCTTTAAGTCATGTGTTTTTGAGATATGTTGTATAGTCTAAAGCCATTGAACATTTTAAATCTTACCTAAAATCATAAACATATTTTTTCCCCAAAATAAGACTTGTAGTAGAAAGAACTAGACACTATCCATAAGGCATGTGATTTTTGAGATTCTTTTTTATAGTCCAAAAGCTATTGAAAATTGTAAATATTTCTCACAAATCAGTGAAATAAATTTCCCTCAAAATAAGACTTGAAAAAAACCAAATAAACAAAAAAATCTAAATGTATTTATACAGCTCTTAATCACAGGTGCCTCAAAAGCCCGCTCAAGAAATCACTCCACCCAATGGGAACAATGACAGATCTGCAGATCTACCACCCAACCTCCTTGGTACAGTCCATTGGGAGGGGGACCCTGGGTACATTCTATTGGGAGGTTAAACAGGGGGGCCCTGGGTACATTCTATTGGGAGGTTAAACAGGGGGGCCCTGGGTACAGTCTGTTGGGAGGTTAAACAGGGGGGCCCTGGGTACAGTCTGTTGGGAGGTCAGCAGGGGGACCCTGGGTACATTCTATTGGGAGGTTAAACAGGGGGGCCCTGGGTGCAGTCTGTTGGGAGGTCAGCAGGGGGACCCTGGGTACAGTCTATCGGGAGGTCAGCAGGGGGACCCTGGGTACATTCTATTGGGAGGTTAAACAGGGGGGGCCTGGGTACAGTCTGTTGGGAGGTCAGCAGGGGGACCCTGGGTACAGTCCGTCGGGAGGTCAACAGGGGGGAGCTGGGTACATTCTATTGGGAGGTTAAACAGGGGGCCCCTGGGTACAGTCTGTTGGGAGGTCAGCAGGGGAACCCTGGGTACAGTCCATTGGGAGGTCAACAGGGTGACCCTGGGTACAGTCCATTGGGACCCCAACAGGGGGACCCTGGGTACAGTCCATTGGGAGGTCAACAGGGGGACCCTGGGTACAGTCTATCGGAAGGTCAATAGGTGGACCCTGGGTACAGTCTATCGGAAGGTCAACAGGGTGACCCTGGGCACATTCTATTGGGAGGTTAAACAGGGGGGCCCTGGGTACAGTCTGTTGGGAGGTCAGCAGGGGGTCCCTGGGTACAGTCTATTGGGAGGTCAGCAGGGAGACCCTGGGTACAGTCTATCGGAAGGTCAACAGGGTGACCCTGGGTACATTCTATTGGGAGGTCAGCAGGGGGACACTGGGTACAGTCCATTGGGAGGTCAGCAGGGGACCCTGGGCATAGTCCATTGGGAGGTCAGCAGGGGACCCTGGGCATAGTCCATTGGGAGGTCAGCAGGGGGACCCTGGGTACAGTCCATTGGGAGGTCAGCAGGGGACCCTGGGCATAGTCCATTGGGAGGTCAGCAGGGGGACCCTGGGTATAGTCCATTGGGAGGTCAGCAGGGGGACAAGAATTGCTACCCCAGCCCGTCGCCTCTCACTGCGTGCAACGCCAGTGTGGAAAAGAGTCCATCCCCTCTCAAGAGAACTGGTTCCAGAGCCCTTGCTGTGCGTCGAAGTGAGTCCGACTATATCCAGCCGGAACTTCTCCACTTCGCGCACTAGCTCAGGCTCCTTCCCCCCCAGCGAGGTGACATTCCACGTCCCAAGAGTTAGCTTCTGTAGCTGAGGATCGGACCGCCAAGTGCCCTGCCTTCGGCTGCCACCCAGCTCACATTGCACCCGACCTCTATGGCACCTCCCATGAGTGGTGAGCCCATTGGAGGGGGGACCCACGTTGCTTCTTCGGGCTGTGCCCGGCCAGGCCCCATGGGGACAGGCCCGGCCACCAGGCGCTCGCCATCGTGCCCCAACTCCGGGCCTGGCTCCAGAAGGGCGGCCCCGGTGACCCGCGTCCAGGCGGGGGGAAACTGAGTCTCGGTTGTTGTATTTCCATAGAAGTCTTCGAGCTGCTCTTTGCTCCTAGGATCATTGGGACACGCAAACTCCTCTACAAATTGGAAATGTTAAATATTCCTCAAAAACGAGTACAATAAATTGTCCCCAAAATAAGACTTGTAGTATGTTCAACTAGACAATATATGTCATGTGATTTTAAAAAAAAAAGGTATGGTGTAGTCTTTAAGTTATTGGAAATGTTAAATATTCCTCAAAAACCAGTACAATACATTTTCCCCAAAATAAGTAGTATATTCAGCCAGACATTATCTTTAAGGCATGGGATTTTTTATATATGTTTATTCACAAAGCTATTAAAAATTGAAATGTTTTAATATTTATCAAAAATGCACAAAATATTATTTTAAATTGGACTTATAAAGCCTTGTATTGTCCACCAATAGGATACATTCATTGTACGTTTAAAATGATTACATAGATTTCACAATGTATACATTTAATTTTTTTATTATGTATTTTCTTGTCAGGTGTTGCTCTTTGTAGACGGTCCCTAGCACATGGTCAGGTTTCCTGCCTGCATCACAGATTGTATTGCCGTTACTATGGTCATTAAGAAGTATTATTTGTGCTTTAAAGAGGTTTCCTTTTTCAGCTAGTATATCTGAATGTGCCAATCTCTGTCTAACTTTACCGCAGTTTTTAAAGGGGAACTGCATTTTTGGGGATTCTGCCCATCTTCAATGATCTCTTTGTAGGACAAGAATACACGCATTTGTCTTTTCTGTGTGCTGTAAATAGTAAAACCTTGCTAGCAAGAGGCGGCTAACAATGCAGGTAATGAGGATTGTTGATTTTGTCTCTAAAGCCCTCCAAAAACATCCATCAACATTTTATTTACGACAATGCATTTTTAGCATTACAAAACTTCTTTACTGGGCACATTGATTGCACAGAGCGTAACAGATATTGTAGATTAAATAATCCTAAATAAGTCATTTCTAAATTTTTACAAATGTAGATATATTTAACAAAGTTCCCTGATTAATAAGAAATTAAAATTACAAAAAAATTAAGAATATAAAAAAAATTCTGAACCTTTTTCTGGACACTAATAGGTAGTCTTTCTCTAGTTTGTATTTAAGAAATAACCTCTACCTGGTCATTTTAATATTTTTTTATATAAAAAAACATTTGACTTATTATAAAAATTGTCATAAATAAATGTATAACACATAGTAATAAATAAAAATATAAGTAATTAGGAAAGACATGCGTATGTAAAAAAGTTTCTAGTTAAAGAAATGCAACAATTGATTTTGGATAGATGACAAAGTTAAAGCTGTGACAAAAAATGACAGTTTTTGAATTGGCTTTTAAAGGATACTTTTATGCAAAATCAACTTTTCTTACCTATTGGTGCTACTTATTGGGGAATAGGGATCTGCATAAGTCCTGAAAATTTGACGTCAAATCGTGGAGGCATTGCAGAAATATTTATAAAACAATCTTGCCTTCTTCTAAACCTGCTCCAAACTTGTTCTGTCCTGTGATGTCAGTAAATTATTAATACATGGTTTACATTTACCCAAAGTGCATTGCGCAACTCCGACGCTGTAGTCAATAAGCGGCTTCTTTTTTCCTGTCCTCTTGTTGTGGGGCAGACTGGCTCGTACATGCACATGCATCCTCCGTTGTTGCCATTTCTAATACAAAGTAGTGTATAGTAACTTATATCTGTCCGTAGACTCGCTATGGAAGCGCCAAAAACTACAACAAAGATGGCGGGGAGAAGACGCTGTCGAAGTGGAGGCACGTAAATAAGAGAACATTTTTTAAGATGGTCTGTAAACATCATCTATGCAACATTTTGACCAAAGAACCACCATTACATGTTATGTAGACCAAGTCTTTTACGTTTAGAAAATGATAATCTGACCCTTTTAAGGTGGAAATCATACGGTGAACATAAAAACACAGCAACGTTCTTGTAATCAAATTCCCTGTTTATAATCAAAAATACAATCCAAGCATTTACAGCGTATTACAACAATTCTATGCACCTCTTCACAGCCTTTGCGGAGAATGAAGAAATATATGACTTCTTGTGTCTTTTTTTGGTCTTTTTTCCAAGAATCTATTTTACAAACCGGGAAGGACAAACAAAAACAGAGACGGGATGGAGGCTGCATGGTTGTGTCCCACCCTGATGACCCCGCAGGTTGCAGCCTGTGTCGTCCTCGGTCCATCACACCCGCCAAAAGGCTCAGAAAAAGCTGGCACGGCGTGGGCCACACCTGTAAGTACCGATCCAGTGACTCCTGCTGCGACTCCCGGGGGAGTCGTCACGTCCAACTAAAACAAACACTCCTGAATCCGTGGAGCAGATTGTGCTCTCAATTGTCGCGTGTCGTCCGTGAAGGGGTGGGGGTGGGGAGTGGGGCGGGATGCTCGGCTGTGCGACTCCCTCCACGCACGCGCCCTTACGTGCTCTTGATGCCCTTGAACCCGCAGAAGTTCCAGCGCTTCTCCAGACTGGCGCCCACACCCGTCAGCTCCTGCTTGAAGGTGCACGGCAGCCTGGAGAGGAGAGCCTCCACTTCGGCGGTGTTGATCTGCAAAACCATGAGACGTCACGTCAAGGGCTGTCCAAAGTAAGGCACGGGGGGCCATTTGCATTTTTCTGATTCGCCCACTCCATATTTGAGAAACACAAACAAAAAAAACATGACATTGGCCCAAATTACTGACAAATCTCTCTGCGTGATTTAAAATATTTTTCCGAGCATATTCTACAACATTTTTGGCCTAAAAAAAAGCATTTTCAAACATAAAAATGTCTTCATGACCTGAAGTATACAGTAGAACCTCCATTTACAAACTTAATTGGTTGTTGAACAGGTCAATCATTAAAGTTTGTATAGCAAAGCAAATTTCTCCATAAAAAACAATGTAAATATACATATTTAATTATTCATAATTATTATCGTGTGTATATATACAAATGTATATATATGTACTGTATATATACACATGTATATATACACGTGTATGTGTACATGTCTATATATACACACACGTGTGTATATATATATATATATATATATATATATATATATATATATATATATATATATATATATATATATATATATATATATATACACACACACACACACACACGTATATACGTGTACATGTATATATACACATGTATGTATACACATACACAGATATGTATATACGTGTACATGCACGTACACATGTACATATACCCTTACACGTGTATGTACACATGCACATGTATATGTACATGTCTATATACGTGTATAAATACACACATATACGCGTGTGTGTGTATACACGCACACATGTACATACATGTATATATACACATACATATATATAGACATGTATATACATGTGTACATATGCATGTACACATGTATATATACACGTGTATGTGTATATATACACGTGCACATATGCACATACACGTGTATATATGCATGTACATGTACACACGTAGATATACATGTGTATGTGTATATATACACGTGTGTACGTACATATACACATATATTCATATACATGTGTATATATACATGTTATATATACACAAGTATATACACGTGTGTGTATATGTATGAATACATGTGTATATATATACATACGTATATACACATTTACATGTATATATACACATATACACACGTATATACACGTGCACATACACGTGTATATATACACATGTGCGTATATACACGTGTGCGTATATACATGTATATACATATGTATATGTACACATGTATATACACGTGTGTATATGTATATACACATTTACATGTATGAATACATGTGTACATATACATATATATACGCACACGTGTATATATACACATGTGTATGTATATGAACATATGTATATATACATATATTTATATACATGTGTATAAGTGTATGTATAAATATATGTATATATATACACATGTATATAGACACGTGTATATATGTACATATGTTTATACACATTTACATGTATATATACATGTATATACACATACACGCGTACATATACATGTAGATGTATATACACATTTATATACATACGTGTACATGTACATATACACATGTATATA
>NC_084758.1:24165936-24273436 GCF_033978785.1 Entelurus aequoreus
CTAATAACACAACAGAGACTTAAGCCTGGTTTATACTCTCGTGTCACGTAACTTGCCAGTGTTTTACACCTAACCAGTGTTTTTCAACCTTTTTGTAGCCAAGGCACATTTAGTATATATATATATATATATATATATATATATATATATATATATATATATATATATATATATATATATATATATATATATATATTTAATATATATATATATATATATATATATATATATATATATATATGTATATATATGTATATATATGAATATGTATATATATATATATATGTATATATATATATATGTATATATATATATATATGTATATATATGAATATGTATATATATATATATATGTATATATATATATATGTATATATATATATATGTATATATATATATATATGTAATACACATATATGTATATAGACATATATATATATGTATATACATATATATATATATACGTATATACATATATATATATATATACATATATATATACATATATATATGTATATATATATATATACACATATATGTATGTATACATATATATGTATATACATATATATATGTATTTAAATGTATATACATATATATATATATACATATATATATGTATATACACATATATATACATATATATATATATATATATACATATATATATATATATGTGTATATGTATATATATATATGTGTATATGTATATATATATATAAATATGTGTATATATATATATATAAATATGTATGTATATGTATATATATATATGTGTATATATATAAGTATATATATATATATGTATAAATATGTATGTATCTGTGTATATATATGTGTATATGTATATATATATGTATATATATATGTATATGTATGTACATATATATATGTATATGTATATGTATATATATATATATATGTATATGTATGTACATATATATATGTATATGTATATATATGTATATATATGTATATATGTGTATATATGTGTAATATATATATATATATATATAAGTATATATATATATATACATACACATATATATTATGGCTATATAACTGATAGTTATTATGATTAAACATTAAGAGTATGAGAAAATTCGACTCCTACCTTGTTTACTTCTGTGATGACTCTCTTTAAAGTTTTGTCATCAATCAGAAATATCAAGCAGCTAAAAGCCAAACATGGATAAGTGTGGAGAGTGTTTTGCATTTTTCCCTACATGCCTTGCAATGGATTTAAATAGATTTAATATAATTTTTTTTAAGATGATGGGATGTTTTTTTTAACAGCCACAGAGTTCAGTGAGCATGTTGTGTTATGTGTGTTGACCTTTTGTGCTGCTTGAATTGTTTTTTTTGCACCATGACTAGGAAAGGTTGTTTGGATTGGGTCATATAAGTGATTGCTGTGCTTGAACTATTTGGAAAGAACATAGTTGACAATTTGCCACCTGTCCAAACCTTAGTTACTTATACATTTAATATGAAAACACGGTCAGGTTGCTTATTTGAAGTGTACGCTTTTGGACCACCCTGTTCTAGACAAATTAATAGATTAATCTATTCCACTTTTATTCGTGGATATTCCGGAGCCCTGCCTGCATTGAAGGATCAGTCAGATCCGCCCCGTCGGCTCCACATCCGACCCACAGTGCCCCCGTACCAGGTGTGTGTGAGTACCTTGGTGTCCAAGCGCTGCAGGTAGGAGCAGATGTACTCGATGCTGGCTCCGAAGGGGTGCACGTGCAGGAATGTGGAAATGATCCCTGAGGAACAAACAAAACAAGTTCAGCCGCTGGATTCCATCCATAGTGTGAACATCTACGTGGCCCCGGTGTGTCCGCCACTGAGTCTTGGGCGAGATGTCGCCGGGGCCTCGTCACAGACCACCCCCCCCCCGCCCCCCCGGCTGAGAGTAGACATCTGCTCGCGCTAACACACACGGGCTCTCGGGGAGCGATCGTACAAGCACCGTGTGCTTATATACCCGCCGCCTGCGGAGCGTCATGTCCACCTTAGCTAGACAAGCCAATGGCGGACCAAAACCCAGCAGCCGGGGTGCGTTAAATACCTCGTTTAGAGATAAAAGGGGAAAGCGATTAGAAACGGAAGCAATCTGCAATCTGTTAATCCTCATTCTCCACACTTGTATAAATTCCATGGACAAGGTCACACTCAAGCACTTCAGAGATCTTTTTTTCCTAAAGCTTAGCCAGCACATGATATCAGCAGCAGACAATATCTCCTGCTACTTTTCAAGCCTGTGGAAGAGCACCACAGACTCTTTGTTGACGACTCCAAATCAAATGACCTTTGCTCTTAGTCCTTCCTGGAAGCATCCGTCTTTTGTGTGTGGTGATTGGGTTTAGGTCTGGGCTCTCGTTGGGACATTCCAAAACTAGGGGTTGTGCCACATGCGCGTGTTTACCTTTCTCATTTGAATCGATACAGTACCAATTTCCCGTGCCTGGTAATCCATACCAGTACCAATTTTTCGTACTTTTGTGTGTGTTAGTAAATGCTAATTGATTAAATAAAATGTTTGATACAACATATTTCATTTGCAAGTATTATATAGTTTATTATTAATTATTATTATTATTAGCTTGGATGATTCCTTAAAATGTTCCAGTTCCATTCACACATTTAAAAAACACTTTAAGACCAATGTCGTGGAAAAATATATCACTCTTGAATCAACACAGTAGTTAATACTATGATCAATGTTAATTACAAACTAAATGTGGGATATAAAAAATAATGGAAGTATAATTGTTTGTATATGCCGTATTTTTCGGACTATAAGTCGCAGTTTTTTTCATAGTTTGGCCGGGGGTGCGACTTATACTCAGGAGCGACTTATGTGTGAAATTATTAACACATTACCGTAAAATATCAAATAATATTATTTAGCTCATTCACGTAAGAGACTAGACGTATAAGATTTCCTGGGATTTAGCGATTAGGAGTGACAGATTGTTTGGTAAACGTATAGCATGTTCTATATGTTATAGTTATTTGAATGACTCTTACCATAATATGTTACGTTAACATACCAGGCACGTTCTCAGTTGGTTATTTATGCCTCATATAACGTACACTTATTCAGCCTGTTGTTCACTATTCTTTATTTATTTTAAATTGCCTTTCAAATGTCTATTCTTGGTGTTGGCTTTTACCTAATAAATTCCCCCCAAAAATGGGACTTATACTCCAGTGCGACTTATATATGTTTTTTTCCTTCTTTATTATGCATTTTCGGCTGGTGCGACTTATACTCCGGAGCGACTTATACTCCGAAAAATACGGTATTTGTTCTGTTGTGTTACGGCGCTGATGTTCTCCCAAAATGTGTTTGGTGTGGGTTTACAGTGTGGCGCATATTTGTAACAGTGTTAAAGTTGTTTATACGGTTACCCTCAGTGTGACCTGTATGGCTGTTGACCAAGTATGCCTAGCTTTCTCTTGTGTGTGTGAAAAGCCGTAGATATTATGTGACTGGGCCGGCA
The DNA here is from genome assembly GCF_033978785.1 of Entelurus aequoreus. Lineage (NCBI taxonomy): Eukaryota > Metazoa > Chordata > Actinopteri > Syngnathiformes > Syngnathidae > Entelurus > Entelurus aequoreus. Next base: position 24,169,452 of record NC_084758.1, read on the forward strand.
CGCAAAGGCAGTGCCTTTAAGCTTTATTGGCGCTCTGTACTTCTCCCTACGTCCGTGTACACAGCGGCGTTTTAAAAGTCATACATTTTAATTTTTGAAACCGATACAGATAATTATGAAACCGATACTGATAATTTCCGATATTACATTTCAAAACATTTATCAGCCGATAATATCCCTACTTGGCTGCCATGTTTTTTCAACCAATCTTGCACGTGTTTACCTTTCTCATTTAAATCGATACAGTACCAATTTCCCGTGCCTGGTAATCCATACCAGTACCAATTCTTGGTACTTTTGTGTGTGTTGGTAAATGCTAATTGATTAAATAAACATTTTTAGGCAACATTTAGAAATGATCTCCGAGTTTCATTTGCAAGTGTTATATAGTAGACTGCAGCACGGTGGTAGAGGGGTTAGTGCGTCTGCCGAAGGTCCCGAGTTCAATCCCGGGCTCGGGATCTTTCTGTGTGGAGTTTGCATGTTCTCCCCGGGTACTCCGGCTTCCTCCCACCTCCAAAGACATGCACCTGGGGATAGGTTGATTGGCAACACTAAATGGTCCCTTGTGTGTGAATGTTGTCTGTCTATCTGTGTTGGCCCTGCCATGAGGTGGCGACTTGTCCAGGGTGTACCCCGCCTTCCGCCCGAATGCAGCTGAGATAGGCTCCAGCGACCCCGAAAGGGACAAGCGGTAGAAAATGGATGGATATCATCCATATTTGAATTCCTATCTACATTGATTTTGAGTCATTACTATTTTCCGAGCAATGCCTGTTTTAAGAAACGGCCTGCATGGCATCTTTCTGTTAATAGAGTCAACATGGCAACTTTTTCTCCTTACTCTTTTATATTTTTAATTAACATTTTTAAAATGTGCCGCACCATTAAAAAAATGTGGTCACCCCTGTCTTAGAGCCTCCATCATATCCCAACATCTTACAACAATGAAACTAATAACTATAATAATAACAATCATTTGTTGGGTCTTACCGACGAGCAGAGCTTCCCTCTCTGAGTGGACCGGACTTGTCTGCCTCTTCTCGGTCGGACCTTCCTTCTCCTGAGTGCAGGACACCAGCTCCTGCCAACACACACACACATGGCATTGCATGAGGAGACAATCAAAACAAGGAATATGAAGTGGAAGGCGTGCTGGCGGCACATCATCATTCGTGGCGGGAACAATGAGGATGGGATAATGAGGCGAGGGAGGGTACTTTGCCTGGAGCTACTCTTCTGTTGGCGAGATGAAATGTGCACACACACACACACACACACACACACACACACACACACACACACACACACACACACACACACACACACACACTGTGTACTTGGAAAGAGGATGATCAAACTGCTTGTTTCCTATCTGTGACAGGTGGCAGACAGAGCGAGGAGTGTTTGGCGTCCTGTGTAACATTGTGTGTGTTTTGTAGGCTCTGGCCTGTGTGCACCAGCCCAATTCTGTCCCACTTTGGGTGCAGCCTGATTTATTTGGTGAGGGCAGTGGCTGCTGGGACCATGCAGGGGGAGGAAGGTCTCACACTCACATTGGCTTGATTGGCGGCTTCCTCGCCGCCGACACTCTCGTCCTGATCGGATCCCTCCAGCTGCAACATATCAGCAACATGTGAGCAAGTGGAGGAATGGACTCATCATACAATGTCAATAACCTACAACAATCCCTGCTCCTAACAAAAACAATAAAACAAAAAAAATACAAAAATTAGGGGTATTTTACTTGAACTAAGCAAAATTATCTGCCAATAGATCAAGAAAATTCGGCCTGTCAAGACTTTCCAAAACAAGTAGAATTAGATAGCAAAAATACCTTAAAATAAGTATATTCTCACTAGTAACAAGTGCACTTTTCTTGGTATAAAAAACAAAATTAAACCTTTTTGTTTGTTGTTTGTTAAAAATATTCTTAAATTAAGTAAATGCTAGTGCCATTATCTTGACATAATAATATGCGCTCGGCATCATGATTTTAGAAATTGTTACTTTAAAAAAGTAGTTTTATACTTGTGAGTGTTGATGACACAGCTTTGCAACAGTTGATATTCTAATGTCATCAAATCTCAGCAACAAGCTGTAATATCTTACTGAGATCATTTAGGACCAAAACACTTAAAACAAGTAAAACACTCTAACATAAAATCTGCTTAGTGAGAAGAATTATCTTATCAGAAAGAAAATAAGCAAATATCACCCTTATTTGAGATATTTAATCTTACTTAGATTTCAGTTTTTGCAGTGCAGTTTGCCGACTCGACGGAAAATGCTCAACAGCTACCGCGCTAGCAACCAGCGAGGACACAATTTAACAATACGAGCAAGAAATAAATCTTGGGAAAAAATCAGTAGACGAGGACGCAAAATAGAATAATAGTAGCCTGCATGCTTATTTTCTCGTTTTTTAGCCCCCAAGCTGCTCTAACCTGCTCGGTGGCCTTGTGGTTAGAGTGTCCGCCCTGAGATGGGTAGGTCGTGAGTTCAAACCCAGGCCGAGTCATACCAAAGACAACGTGCCAACTTCACTGGTTTTGGGGTTTGTATATACTGTGTGTGTGTGTGTATATATATATGTATATATATATATATATATACAGTATATATATATATATACAGTATATATATATATATATATATATATATATATATATATATATATATATATATATATATATATATACATATATATACACATGGTAAACCTTTATATATATATATATATATATATATATATATATATATATATATATATATATATATATAGGGGTGCACAACATTTTTTTATATATATATATATATAGGGTTATATATATATAGGGGTGCACAAAAAAATTTAATAAATATATATATATGTATACTGTACATATATACACATATATATATATATACATATATATATATATATATATACATATATATACATATATATATATATATATATATATATATATATATATATACATACATACATACATACATACATACATACATACATACATACATACATACATACATACATACATATATATATATATATATATATATATATATATATATATATATACTGTACATATATATATAGGGGTGCACAAAAATGTTTAATATATATATATATATATATATATACTGTACATATATATATAGGGGTGCACAAAAATGTTTAATATATATATATATATATATATACTGTACATATATATATAGGGGTGCACAAAATAATTAAAAAAAAATATATATATATATATATATACTGTACATATATATATAGGGGTGCACAAAATAATTTAATAAAAAAAAATAAAAAATAAATAAATATATATATATATATACATACATACATTATATACAAAACCCAAAACCAGTGAAGTTGGCACGTTGTGTAAATGGTAAATAAAAAGAATACAATGATTTGCAAATCCTTTTCAACTTATATTCAATTGAATAGACTGCAAAGACAAGATACTTAGCGTTCTAACGGGTAAACGTTGTAATTATTTGCAAATATTAGCTCATTTGGAATTTGATGCCTGCAACATGTTTCAAAAAAGCTGGCACAAGTGGCAAAAAAGACTGGGAAAGTTGAGGAATGCTCATCAAACACTTATTTGGATCATCCCAGAGGGGAACAGGCTAATTGGGAACAGGTGGGTGCCATGATTGGTGATACTTGTAAGAAACTTACTTTAGTTGTCGCCATGGAGGCGAGGATTAGTGATTTAGAAGTAGCTAATACACTGCAGACTGCGGCTGGACGTTAGCCGCGAGCCATGTTTTAAAGCACCTCTTCCTGAGGGCGTTTCAGTGTTATAACTTCACCAAAAAAGGAACTTATTGACAACTTAATAAAAATGGTGGACTCACGCAAAGCTCTTTGGGTAAAGTGCTACCATATATGGAGATATCTGCTGTCATAATTATGCAAAACACGTCACTCAAGTCTCAAAATCCAAGCGGCTCGTTTGGAAGAAGGCAAGATTGTTTTATAAATATGTCCGTGGTTTGATTTCACATTTCCGGGCCTCTACGGGGATCCCTAATACACTACAACAGGTTTTACATAACAGGACCCCTTTAGAAAAAGGACTGCACTCTGCATGCAGGCCCATAATTAAAAAGCAGGGTACAATCCACATGGTAAACCTTTATGGTAAGCAGGACTAACACAAATCATTGTTGTTAGCTGTTTGGTTCATTGTTGTTATTAATAAAGTCTGTTCTGTCCAGTTTACTTGACTATATGTGATGGCAATGCATTATTTGTCTGCTCTTTCTGGCCCTGCCTATAGGTGGTGCTGTTGGAGTGGACTAAGCCCACACCGAGTGTGGCCCGCCTACTTTTGCAAAGAGTTCAACAGAGTAAATCCATGAAAATGTGTCACTAGGAGTTGTAAAATTAGTTAGAAGGTAAGCATTCCAGTTTATTAGGGGCCGATTTTAGTAGCAACCTTTTTAGTGGGAATAAACTGCTGTTGACGCAGCTTTTTTTCTCCTTTAATTACAGATAAGCCGGTGTACATTTTAGCACTCCGAGTCTTGTGGTAGTCGCGGCTGCCTTTTAAAGGCCGCTGGAGCTCTGGTCATGAATAAAAGGGTGACAGCAGCTTGAGAAAATAAAGAAAACTAATTGAAACCTACTAATTCTAACTTCAGCTCGGGCAAAATTGACCTAAACATCGAACATCTTACAAAATAACCTTATTTTACACTCAATCTAAAGCAGGGGTGTCAAACTAATTTTAGATGGGGGGCCACGTGGAGAAAAATCTACTCCCAAGTGGGCCGGACTGGTAAAATCACGGCACGATAACTTAAAAATAAAGACAACTTCAGATTGTTTTCTTTGTTTAAAAATAGAACAAGCACATTCTGAAAATGTACAAATCATAATGTTTTTGTTTTTTTTACACTTACATGTTGCGGTTTATAGTATTCTATTTTTATTTGTCGTTATTTATACTTTCTGAATAAATGATGTGATAATGTTCATCAGTCAACTCATTGGTGTTCATTTTCAATCTATCAAAATCAAATTACAGGATGTTATTTATGTAGTTCGTAGTTATGTAGTTATATTTATGTAGTTTGATCATTTTCCTCGACTGATGTACTAACATGTGGTTTATTTTGTACTTATGTAGCATCATCTACAAAGAATTGCTATTTTGCCATCCAGTGGACACATTTAGAACAGCAGTTTCTTTCATTCAAACATTTCAGGTTCATTTTTATACTTAGCAAACCCCTCCCGCGGTCCGGATAAAACCTGTTTGTGGGCCTGATCTAAGGCCTTATACAGCGTGTATTTAGTACGACTCGCATTCAATTCTTGTTGACACTTTGATGTGATTGTTAGATTGTGAGGCACTTTTTTCAAAGTTCGGGATTTCTTTATCATTGTTTTTGTAACCAACCCCGGTAAGCACAGGATTTCAACTAATCTAGGGTTGTACGGTATACCGGTACTAATAAAGTCCCAGCATTTAAGATTCCCCTCCTCTGACACATTTTCACACGGGTAAGTCAGCCGTGTAATTCTTGAATCTCCGGCTCTTAGCTTTGTATGGACTCATTGATCCTTTACAAAGTGAGTTCGGAGAGGAAGTGACGCCAGAAAGACCCCGTCCCACACAGGAAGTGACGTCAGAAAAGAACGCGCCACAGCGGTTTGGTAACTCGGAGCTAACCACTGGAAAGATGGAGGCGAGTCATCCAGACATGCCCGTGTTTCTCCTTCCGTCTGTACAGACGCTTGTGGAAATCACACATGAATACCTTAAGACAGGGGTGCCCACACTTTTTCTGCAGGCGAGCTACTTTTCAATTGATCAAGTCGTGGGGATTTACCTCATTCATATATATAATTTATATTTACTTATTTATGAAATATATGTTTTTGTTAACAAGTTAAAGGTGTTTAATGATAATGCAAGCATGTTTAACACATATAGTTAATATTGTTAACAAGTTAAAGGTGTTTAAAGATAATACAAGCATGTTTAACACATATAGTTAATATTGTTAACAAGTTAAAGGTGTTTAAAGATAATACAAGCATGTTTAACACATATAGTTAATATTGTTAACAAGTTAAAGGTGTTTAAAGATAATACAAGCATGTTTAACACATATAGTTAATATTGTTAACAAGTTAAAGGTGTTTAAAGATAATACAAGCATGTTTAACACATATAGTTAACATTGTTAACAAGTTAAAGGTGTTTAAAGATAATTCATGCATGTTTAACACATAGTTAATATTGTTAACAAGTTAAAGGTGTTTAAAGATAATACAAGCATGTTTAACACATATAGTTAATATTGTTAACAAGTTAAAGGTGTTTACAGATAATACAAGCATGTTTAACACATAGTTAATATTGTTAAAAAGTTAAAGGTGTTTAAAGATAATACATGCATGTTTAACACATATAGTTAATATTGTTAACAAGTTAAAGGTGTTTAAAGATAATGCAAGCATGTTTAACACATATAGATTCCTTTCTTTCACGAAGACAAGAATATAAGTTGGTGTATTACCTGATTCTGATGACTTGCATTGATAGGAATCAGACAGTGGTGCTGATAACGTCCGCATTTTCAAATGGAGGAGAAAAAAAGTCCTCCTTTCTGTCCAATACCACATGAAAGTGGTTGGTTTTTGGCATCTTATTTGTCCAGCTTCCGTACTCCTTTGTATACACTTTACAAGAAATACATTGGCGGCAAACTCCGTAGCTTGCTAGCTTGTGCACGCCAGCTTTCTGAGACTCTTATTTTGTTAGCGCAGGCAGGATGAAGCAGCGCTTTTCTTGTGCAACTGTGCAGTCGGTCTTTGGAGTTTTGACGACAGGTACGACGCCAGTCTGTTGAGATAAAAAGTGTTTCTCGCCTTCCTGTCTGTAATTTTTTCTTAATAATGAGCTGGCAGCAGCCAGCGTCATCTCAGAAAACCCTCGGGTGTCGTGAATGTCAATCAAGTGACGAAAGTGACGTCATAGTGAAGATTTATGATCGCTCATTTTTAGGACTATTTTTTGAATGCCTGGCTGGCGATCGACTGACACACCCTCCGCGATCGACGTAATGGGCACCCCTGCCTTAAGAGAAAGCGATTGCAGCTATCTGGGATACAACACTTCTCAGACGGCAAGAGAACTTTCTAATGTTCGGCCGGGTCAGCTGTGATTCTACTTCGTGAAAAACTTTGTCCATTTGTCGAAGGAGAGAAAACGACAATGCGCGCTCCCGTGGATGTGATAAAAAAGGTAGCGTGTGCTTTGTATTACCTTGTCATCGAGGGAAGACTAACTACGGAAAACATTGAATGCATTTGGACTGGCAAAGCGGACTGTATCAGTTATTGTCCGCCATGTATGTCACGGACTCAACGTCTAGGTCCAGAGTATATAAAGTCACCAAAAAGGAATGGACAATGAAGGTGAAGACAAAAGAGTGAGGAGTGTCTTGACCAGATATTTAGATCCCTAGTTTGATAGATGTAAAATGTTCTTTATCACATTGTTTACGTGTCTAATAAAGATTTGATTAATTTATGATGGCTCAGGTGTGATTCACTACAATAGGGCCCCGCAGCACACTGGATTCCAGTTAATTGAAATACCACAACTAGGGATGTCCGATAATGACTTTTTTGCCGATATCCGATATTGTCCAACTCTTAATTACCGATACAGATATCAACCGATATATACAGTTGTGGAATTAACACATTATTATGCCTAATTTGGACAACCAGGTATGGTGAAGATAAGGTCCTTTTTAAAAATAATAATAAAAAAATAAGATAAATAAATTAAAAACATTTTCTTGAATAAAAAAAGAAAGTAAAACAATATAAAAACAGTTACATAGAAACTAGTAATTAATGAAAATGAGTAAAATTAACTATTAAAGGTTAGTACTATTAGTGGACTGTATCCCTTGCAGACTGTATTGATATGTGAAGTGAAGTGAAGTGAATTATATTTATATAGCGCTTTTTCTCGAGTGACTCAAAGCGCTTTACATGGTGACATATATATACAGATATATATTGATATATAATGTAGGAACCAGAATATTAATAACAGAAAGAAACAACCCTTTTGTGTGAATGAGTGTAAATGGGTGAGGGAGGTTTTTTTTGGGTTGGTGCACTAATTGTAAGTGTATTTTGTGTTTTTTATGTTGATTTAATAAAAAGCAAACAAAAAAACGATACCGATAATAAAAAAACGATACCGATAATTTCCGATATTACATTTTAAAGCATTTATCGGCCGGACATCTCTAACCACAACACTGGATATTGTTCAGATAAGTTACATCTAAGAAGTTGCACACAAAGCAACACTGGAGGTGACTATGACGTGCGCACTTTCCGCGCATGCGTACTACGTCGCGTTGTGCCGGCGGACGAAGGGGGGCGGGGCTCTTAAACTGTGGCATTGTGTGTGTGTGTGTGGCAGGGCCGGCCCGTGGCATAGGCCGTATAGGAAAATGCTAAGGGCGCCGTCCATCAGGGGGCGCCACGCCAGTGCCACAAATGTTGGAGAAAAAAAAAAAAAAAGTTGGTACTATTATTTCTAAATACAAAAAATAATCCCACGTTAATTAAAATGCAAAGTTAAGCCTATTTAATAGAAATATTATTTGTTACAACATTACGCCCCCCCCTCCCTTCCCGTATCATGACTCTTTTTGGACGTCACCTCATCAAAAAATCAACACAAGATGTCAAAACGGCCAAAACTGTCAGGTGCCCAGGGAAGAAAAAATAGAAAAGAAGAGAAGGAGAAACGAGAAAAAGACAGAGGTAGTTAACGTTAGCCTACATGAAATTATTTGTCTGTTACAGAATGTGATAGTAAACTGGCTTTTTAGCATTGAGCTAATGTTACATGATTCGGCAATTGCTAATCAATAAATAGCTAGTTCTGTTTTAACGTCGGGTTAATATTGTGGAGGGGGCTAAATTGTTATGGAAAATAATAATGTAACGTTAGGTAATTACAGTACTCCCACCTTACATTCCTCAGAGACATTTGTATTAGATATTTTAAGCAGGTGTTTTTTGTTTACATTGTTATTGCCTTCTGGTTAGCTAATGTTTGCCCTGCAGGTAATAGTCACTTTTCCACCCCTTTATATATTAGGTATAGTTGTAAGTCTAGTTGTTAAAGTGCACATCATTAATGTTAATTAAGCAATATCACATGAGAGGGAATGCTGTTTTTTAATTTGAGCACTGCTGTGATTCGGTTAAAGATAATCATAACATAACATTCTCATATAATATTTTATACTGTTACTTTGCATTCTGCTATTCAGCATTTCACTGTAATGATGACAATAAATTGATATTCATTTTTTATTTTTTGTATTCATTTATTTATTCACATTTTTTTTTTATCTTGTTAACTATTCTGATTGTTAATTTGCTTTCTTTAAGTAAAAAAAAAGGTCAAAGACAAAGCTATTCGGTTTTTTGTGAGTATATACACTTCACTGCCGATGTGGGGGGGCGCCACCTAAAATCTTGCCTAGGGCGCCAGATTGGTTAGGGCCGGGCCTGGTGTGTGGACGCGGATAAGGTTAGGTGGGATTTACCTTAGTGTAAACGGGGCCTAAGTCTCCAAAAAAGAACATTGTTTACAAACAAGTGGGCTAAACTACATTTGTATATTGAAAAGCGGCCTTGCATGAACACCTCCTTGTTTCAGCGGGTGGATGAGAGCAGAAAGCAGCGTGGACATCAGTTGAAAGAGTTATTCCTTCGCTACAAAGTTGCACTGAAGTGTTTTTTCGGGCAGTTAAGCAAGCACAAACAAATCAATACGTAACCTCTTGCTCTCCGCCAATGTACCAGACGCCATTGCAGTGCGGGATAATGAGCAGGAGCGGCGGAACTGAAAGGTGTGGAAGTCAATGTAAAATATATTTGGTAAGGACAATGAAGCATCTTGATGATGTGTCGGGAATGGTCGTCGATGGCTGGAAAGGATCTCCTCAACATGACAAATCACCCAACAAGTGGCGCTCTCAGGCAAACACGCCCAGAAATGGATTTTTCTGTCCGGATTTAATGAGGCTGTCTTTCACAATTCACGGGATTTAATTAGCATATTTCACGGAGCGGGGGTTGCTTTTATAAAACAAAACAAAAAAACCCATCACGCTATTGACACGCCTGTCAATCGGCTTGACCGGGAAAAAGAAGGCAAGCTGCTGTAAAATCTCTGTAGACTGTAATGTCGCCTCGCCAGCCGCTGCTCTCACATGCATTAGCCAATGGGCTGGGGGGGGGTATTGGAAATATGAGGCCGAAACACGAGTCAATGCAACACCGTATCGAGCGTCAGTCTATGCTCACTACATCGATTTTGCGCCGTTCAGATGGGAAACGGGTCTTAATGGCGGCAGCATGAGGAACAAAAAGGTGATGCCAGGACGGAGCGGGACTGATGACAGCCGACTGAAGTTTGGGGGCGGAGCTAATGAGCTTGTTGTTTGCCCCCAGCCCGCTAAATTAGGGTGCAGAAATAATGAGACTTGACATTCAATAATGCACCTTCAAGTCTGGGGTATCGTCTATCATCTTGCTCTCATTGTATCGTTTGTCCTTTCTGACTTGCTGTACTTGATTTCTCTCATGATGATCCCTTCAAGGCAAACTCTCTAAAAATGTTAAATAAATACAATTACAAATGTCCGATAAATGCTTTAAAATGTAATATCGGAAATTATCGGTATCGTTTTTTTAAAAATTATCGCTATCGTTTTTTTTTGTTTGTTTTTTATTAAATCAACATAAAAAACACAAGATACACTTACAATTAGTGCACCAACCCAAAAAACCTCCCTCCCCCATTTACACTCATTCACACAAAAGGGTTGTTTCTTTCTGTTATTAATATTCTGGTTCCTACATTATATATCAATATATAGCAATACAGTCTGCAAGGGATACAGTCCGTAAGCACACATGATTGTGCGTGCTGCTGGTCCACTAATAGTACTAACCTTTAACAGTTAATTTTACTCATTTTCATTCATTACTAGTTTCTATGTAACTGTTTTTATATTGTTTTACTTTCTTTTTTATTCAAGAAAATGTTTTTAATTGATTTATCTTATTTTATTTTATTAATTTGTTTACAAAGGACCTTATCTTCACCATACCTGATTGTCCAAATTAGGCATAATAATGTGTTAATTCCACGACTGTATATATCGGTATCGGTAATTAAGAGTTGGACAATATCGGAATATCGGAAATCGGCAAAAAAGCCATTATCGGACATCCCTAAATACAATATATGGAAGTGATATCCACAGGAGTCAAACTCAAGCCTTTTCTTCGTAATTGTATTCAATTTGTCATTTTGTACTGTAAGCAATTTTATATATTTTAAACTTGATCAAATATTGCAACATGAATGAATGTATGATCCAAACATGTTCTGTTCAAATCAAAATAAGTACTTAAATATCTGCTTGAGTCATGATTTTAAGTAATTTATCCATCAAATTGTAGTATTTTAGTATGGGGAACATATCCACCATTAATTAGTTGCTTATTAACATGCACATTAGTAACATATTGGCTCTTAATTGGTCATTATTAAGTACTTATTAATGCCTTATTCTGCATGGCTTTATTATACAACCAGTATGCCATTAACTACCGTATTTTTCGGACTATAAGTCGCAGTTTTTTTCATAGTTTGGCCGGGGGTGCGACTTATACTCAGGAGCGACTTATGTGTGAAATTATAAACACATTACCGTAAAATATCAAATAATATTATTTATCTCATTCACGTAAGAGACTAGATGTATAAGATTTCATGGGATTTAGCGATTAGGAGTGACAGATTGTTTGGTAAACGTATAGCATGTTCTATATGTTATAGTTATTTGAATGACTCTTACCATAATATGTTACGTTAACATACCAGGCACGTTCTCAGTTGGTTATTTATGCCTCATATAACGTACACTTATTCAGTCTGTTGTTCACTATTCTTTATTTATTTTAAATTGCCTTTCAAATGTCTATTCTTTTTATTTTATCAAATACATTTCCCCAAAAAATGCGACTTATACTCCAGTGCGACTTATATATGTTTTTTTCCTTCTTTATTATGCATTTTCAGCCGGTGCGATTTATACTCCGGAGCGACTTATACTCCGAAAAATACGGTATATGTGTTTTATGTTGCACGATTGCACCAAGAAAAATGTGTTACCCCTTCTCAAACAATGGCAATAAAAACTGATTCTGATTCTTCGTAATTGTATTAAACTTTTCATTTTTTACTGCAAGCAATTTTATATATTTTAAACTTGATCTAATATTGCAACATGAATGAATGTATGATCCTGATATCTGCTTGAGTCATGATTTTAAAGTAATTTATCCAAATAATTGTACACAGTAAAAATTATTTGGTAACACTTTAGTATGGGGAATATATTCACCATTAATTAGTTGCTTATTAACATGCACATTAGTAACATATTGACTCTTAATTGGTCATTATTAAGTACTTATTAATGCCTTATTCTGCATGGCCTTATTATACAAGCAGTAAGCCATTAACTAAGAGTCTTCCCTCAATAACCTCAGAATTATTGCTTATTATTAACCCTAACCCTTATATGTTCCCCGAGTGTCCAAATAACTCTAAATTAAGTCTTTGTTACTTAGAATATGTTCCCCATACTAAAGTGTTACCAATTATTTTTACTGTAAAAAAACTGGTAGCTCAGTCAGAATTCTACTAGGATAAAAAACAAAAACAAAAAAACTGTGGTACAGTTTTTCCATAACCAGTATTACTCCGTCATAACAACAACGGTAGATTTTACCGGAAAAACATTGCGACTGTTTTTCGATTTTCATTTATATGCTGTAAAAAATACATAATTTTTTACTGTAATATCTACAGATTTTTTTTTACAGTGTAGGTAAAAACTATATATAATTAATAGATAATTGTGTAATGAGGCAATTTACTGTATATTTATTCACTGTTACAAGTGGCCCTCTGAGGGCAGCTATAACTGCCATGTGGCCCACAATGAAAACCAGTTTCACACCCCTGTTATGTTCATAGTATTATTACTATTACTATTATTAGTATTATTAGTATTAATAACTTACATTGGCATTCTTTTTGTAATGTTTCAGTTTTGTAAATTCCCTAAAACGTCACCATGGAGTTAATGAGTCTGTTTAGCTGATTGGAGAGCTAGCTTCCGCATCCATGACGATGACTTCCGTTTTGTTTGATCAGCCGTTTTACTGCCGTGTTAAGCCATTAACTAAGAGTTTTCCCTCAATAACCTCAGAATTATTGCTTATTATTAACACTAACCCTTATATGTTCCCCTAGTGTCCAAATAACTCCAAATTAAGTCTTTGTTACTTAGAATATGTTCCCCATACTAAAACGTTACCAATTATTTTTACTGTAAAAAAACTGGTAGCTCAGTCAGAATTCTACTATGATAAAAAAAAAAAAAACTAAACTGTGGTACAGTTTTTCCATTAACAGTATTACTCCGTCATAACATAGGTTTTACCGGAAAATCATTGGGACTGTTTTTCGATTTTCATTTATATGCTGAAAAAACTACAGATTTTTTTTACACTTTAGGTAAAAACTATATGTAATTTATAGATAATTGTGGAATGACATCATCAGGCAATTTACTGTATATTTATTCACTGTTACAAGTGGCCCTCTGAGGGCAGCTATAACTGCCATGTGGCCCACAATGAAAACCAGTTTCACACCCCTGTTATGTTCATAGTATTATTATTATTATTATTACCGGTACTATTATTAGTATTAATAACATACATTGGCATTCTTTTTGTAATGTTTCAGTTTTGTAAATTCCCTAAAACGTCACCGTTGAGTTAATGAGTCTGTTTAGCTGATTGGAGAGCTAGCTTCCGCACCCATGACGATGACTTCTGTTTTGTTTGATCAGCCAATTTACTGCCGTGTTTCAGGCACCGATTGGAAACAATTAAGGTATGTAACTAGACATTTATAAAATATTTCTGTGTAAATAACTAATTTCACAACGTATATATCTGCGGCTTATAGTCCGGAGCGGCTGATATATGGAAAAAATACAAATTTCCCATGGACCCACTAAAGCAGGAGTCGGGAACCTTTTTGGCTGAGAATATTTGGTCAAATATTTTAAAATATATTTCCGTGAGAGCCATATAATATTTTTTTAACACTGAATACAACTAAATGCGTGCATTTTTAAGTAAGACCGACATTTTTAGAGTATACAAGTCTCTTATTCTTTTTAATAACATTGTTATTCTGAAGCTAACCAATAATAAATAAAAGACCGCGGTAACACTTTAGTATGGGGAACATATTCACCATTAATTACACTGCAAAAACTGAAATCTAAGTAAGATTTCAGTTTTTGCAGTAATATCTCAAATAAGGGTGATATTTGCTTATTTTCTGTCTGATAAGATAATTATTCTCACTAAGCAGATTTTATGTTTATGTTTTTTTTTTGTTTTAAGGGTTTTGTTCCTAAAGTATCTCAGTAAGATACCAGCTTGTTGCTGAGATTTGATGACCTATATTGAGTCAAACATGCTTGAAACTAGAATATCAACTGTTGCAAAGCTGTGTCATCAACACTCACAAGTATAAAACTACTTTTTTAAAGTAATAATTTCTTATTTCAAGCATGTAAAAAAAAAAATCATGACTTTGACACAATTGAGTCTCAAAATTAAAACAGATGACAGCCAAATGGACTTTGCTGTTTTATTTTCAATGAAACAATATAAAATACATACTCATATAGTAGTACAGTTGTTATTAGTGAGAATATACTTATTTTAAGGTATTTTTGGGTTCATTGAGGTTAGCTAATTTGATTTGTTTTGGAAAGTCTTGACAAGCCAAATTGTCTTGTTCTATTGGCAGATAATTTTGCTTAGTTCAAATAAAAAAAACCTAATTTTTGTATTTTTTTTCTTGTTTTTGAACACTGACTTTTTGTAGTGTAGTTGCTAATTAAAGTAACAAAGACTTAATTTAGAGTTATTTGGACACTAGGGGAACATATAAGGGTTAGGGTTACTAATAAGCAATAATTCTGAGGTTATTGAGGGAAGACTCTTAGTTAATGGCTTACTGCTTGTATAATAAGGCCATGCAGAATAAGGCATTAATAAGTACTTAATGACTAATTAAGAGCCAATATGTTACTAATTTGCATGTTAATAAGCAACTTAGGGGTGTAACGATACGTGTATTTGTATTGAACCGTTTCGGTACGGGGGTTCCAGTTCGGTTTGGAGGTGTACCGAACGAGTTTCCACACGGACATATTAAGTAGCGTAACGCACGTTGTGTAAACAATGCACACTGAGGCACAACACACGGCATGCTAGCAGCTAACGAGCTATGGTAGACTGACCATACGTCCTCTTTTCACCGGACATGTCCTCTTTTGCGGAGTTGTCAGGGCGGAGTTTTTTAAATGCCTCAAATGTCCGGCATTTTGAGTTAGGGTTGCGTGTATTTTCAATGTACGTTCAGGGTTAAGAAGGGGTTGAAAACAAAACAAATTGTGCACGCAGCAGCATTGGTGAGGGAGGGGCAGAGACAGAGAGAGCGAGAGAGTTATGATAAACGCGCATGCGTCGCCAGGCTCTGCTTTTTATCCATAGATTTATCAGGTTTAATTTGTTATTATCTATAGCAGGCGTGTCAAAAGTGTGCCCCGGAGGCCATTTGCGGCCCACAGCTAATGTTTTAAAGGCCCACGGCACATTCTAAAAATACTATTAAAATAAACAAAAACATAACAAAAGTGAAATAAAAAAGCTTAAAGGTGAAATGTAATTTAGAAAAAGTTGCAATGTTGACTAATAAAACAAAGCTGTTGTTTTTTTCTTTCAAACTGTCATTGCTCAAAACATAATATTGAATCGAAGTCAATGTTATTATGAATTATTGACCTATTCAAGGCTCCCATTACTTCACATCAAATATTCCACTAAGAAAAATATATTTGGTGGAAGATTTTGCAAATTTGGTAAATAAATAACCCAAAAATTTATATTTTGTTGTTTTCTTACTGTACCGAACCGTGACCTCTAAACCGAGGTACGTACCGAACCGACATTTTTGTGTACCGTTACACCCCTAAAGCAACTAATTAATGGTGAATATGTTCCCCATACTAAAGTGTTACCAAGACTTCTTACCATCAATGCGACTTCTGGTGCTGCATGGTTTTGTAGTCTGGTTGATACGTGGTTATTTTTAACACTGTGATTATTATTCATTACTTATCGTGTTGAGCAACGTCAGCTAAGATTTATCTGAGAGCCAGATGCAGTCATCAAAAGAGCCACATCTGGCTCGTGAGCCCTAGGTTCCTTACCCCTGCACTAAATAATAATTATTTAGCTCAATGTTTCCTTACCTTACCATTATTGCTATGTTGTCTATTACCATTATTGCTATGTTGTCTATTACCATTGTTGCTATGTTGTCTATTACCATTGTTGCTATGTTGTCTATTACCATTGTTGCTATGTTGTCTATTACCATTGTTGCTATGTTGTCTATTACCATTATTGCTATGTTGTCTATTACCATTGTTGCTATGTTGTCTATTACCATTATTGGTATGTTGTCTATTACCATTGTTGCTATGTTGTCTATTACCATTGTTGCTATGTTGTCTATTACCATTATTGCCATGTTGTCTATTACCATTGTTGCTATGTTGTCTATTACCATTGTTGCCATGTTGTCTATTACCATTGTTGCTATGTTGTCTATTACCATTATTGCTATGTTGTCTATTACCATTATTGCTATGTTGTCTATTACCATTATTGCTATGTTGTCTATTACCATTATTGCTATGTTGTCTATTACCATTATTGCTATGTTGTCTATTACCATTGTTGCTATGTTGTCTATTACCATTGTTGCTATGTTGTCTATTACCATTATTGCTATGTTGTCTATTACCATTATTGCTATGTTGTCTATTACCATTGTTGCTATGTTGTCTATTACCATTGTTGCTATGTTGTCTATTACCATTGTTGCTATGTTGTCTATTACCATTGTTGCTATGTTGTCTATTACCATTGTTGCTATGTTGTCTATTACAATTATTGCTATGTTGTCTATTACCATTATTGCTATGTTGTCTATTACCATTATTGCTATGTTGTCTATTACCATTATTGCTATGTTGTCTATTACCATTATTGCTATGTTGTCTATTACCATTGTTGCTATGTTGTCTATTACCATTATTGCTATGTTGTCTATTACCATTGTTGCTATGTTGTCTATTACCATTGTTGCTATGTTGTCTATTACCATTATTGCTATGTTGTCTATTACCATTGTTGCTATGTTGTCTATTACCATTGTTGCTATGTTGTCTATTACCATTGTTGCTATGTTGTCTATTACCATTGTTGCTATGTTGTCTATTACCATTGTTGCTATGTTGTCTATTACCATTATTGCTATGTTGTCTATTACCATTGTTGCTATGTTGTCTATTACCATTATTGCTATGTTGTCTATTACCATTGTTGCTATGTTGTCTATTACCATTATTGCTATGTTGTCTATTACCATTGTTGCTATGTTGTCTATTACCATTGTTGCTATGTTGTCTATTACCATTATTGCTATGTTGTCTATTACCATTGTTGCTATGTTGTCTATTACCATTATTGGTATGTTGTCTATTACCATTATTGCTATGTTGTCTATTACCATTGTTGCTATGTTGTCTATTACCATTGTTGCTATGTTGTCTATTACCATTATTGGTATGTTGTCTATTACCATTGTTGCTATGTTGTCTATTACCATTGTTGCTATGTTGTCTATTACCATTATTGCTATGTTGTCTATTACCATTGTTGCTATGTTGTCTATTACCATTGTTGGTATGTTGTCTATTACCATTATTGCTATGTTGTCTATTACCATTATTGCTATGTTGTCTATTACCATTGTTGCTATGTTGTCTATTACCATTGTTGCTATGTTGTCTATTACCATTGTTGCTATGTTGTCTATTACCATTATTGCTATGTTGTCTATTACCATTGTTGCTATGTTGTCTATTACCATTGTTGCTATGTTGTCTATTACCATTATTGCTATGTTGTCTATTACCATTGTTGGTATTTTGTCTATTACCATTGTTGGTATATTCATTATTCCTACATTGTTGATACAAATGATTGTTACAGTGTAATAATGATTGTTACCTGTGGTAATGCCACTATGATACAACATGTGTATTATAATCCTTGAACAAAGTAAGAGTGAAACTCATGTGAATAATCACAGAATGGAGAACTGAGGGTGGGATTAAATAAATGATCTTCTTCCCACTCCCTTTCAGGCAAAACTGGACAATCATGCATTACATACTATACATTACCTTTTGCACTATATTAATTTATATTATTATGTGTTGTCAACTTTGTACTTTTGTATGTCATTGCCTGAAATAAAATGAAATGGAAAAAAAAAAGAAAAGTGTCTACTTTGGTGGTCCTGGGCACTCCCGACTTTGAGAAGCTCCCCACGTCACCGAGGATGTTGCACTGCAACAATCCATCCATTTTATTGTGAAACTAAGAAGCAAAATATGACTAATATAAAAGAGGACTGATTAAAATCGGTGTGCCCCCGAGGTGTCACTCTGTGGTTATATGAGCAGCAGACTTGAAAAGATGGATGCCGGCCAATGAATTGGCTCATTTAATAGCAAAGTATAGGGCAATTAGAGTCTATTATAGTGCGCCTTAAAAAAAAAAAAAAAAAGCACAAGCGGAGCTCGTTGGGGAGGGGAACCAGAACATTGCAACACGGACTGACTGTGCGGGAAACGCAAGCAAACAAGATATATTTGGCACCTCGTTTCAAACGAGGGCGCTATTTTTGTGAGACTCAAACAGCTCACGCTGTCCTTTTGTGTTGATTTATACAAACCCCGTTTCCATATGAGTTGGGAAATTGTGTTAGATGTAAATATAAACGGAATGCAATGATTTGCAAATCATTTTCAACCCATATTCAGTTGAATGCACTACAAAGACAACATATTTGATGTTCAAACTCATAAACTTTTTTTTTTTGGGGCAAATAATAATTAACTTAGAATTTCATGGCTGCAACACGTGCCAAAGTAGTTGGGAAAGGGCATGTTCACCACTGTGTTACATGGCCTTTCCTTTTAACAACACTCAGTAAACGTTTGGGAACTGAGGAGACACATTTTTGAAGCTTCTCAGGTGGAATTCTTTCCCATTCTTGCTTGATGTACAGCTTAAGTTGTTCAACAGTCCGGGGGTCTCCGTTGTGCTATTTTAGGCTTCATAATGCGCCACACATTTTCAATGGGAGACAGGTCTGGACTACAGGCAGGCCAGTCTAGTATCCGCACTCTTTTACTATGAAGCCACGCTGTTGTAACACGTAGCTTGGCATTGTCTTGCTGAAATAAGCAGGGGCGTCCATGGTAACGTTGCTTGGATGGCAACATATGTTGCTCCAAAACCTGTATGTACCTTTCAGCATTAATGGCGCCTTCACAGATGTGTAAGTTACCCATGTCTTGGGCACTAATACACCCCCATACCATCACAGATGCTGGCTTTTCAACTTTGCGCCTATAACAATCCGGATGGTTCTTTTCCTCTTTGGTCAGGAGGACACGACGTCCGCAGTTTCCAAAAACATTTTGAAATGTGGACTCGTCAGACCACAGAACACTTTTCCACTTTGTATCAGTCCATCTTAGATGAGCTCAGGCCCAGCGAAGCCGACGGCGTTTCTGGGTGTTGTTGATAAACGGTTTTCGCCTTGCATAGGAGAGTTTTAACTTGCACTTACAGATGTAGCGATCAACTTTAGTTACTGACAGTGGGTTTCTGAAGTGTTCCTGAGCCCATGTGGTGATATCCTTTACACATTGATGTCGCTTGTTGATGCAGTACAGCCTGAGGGATCGAAGGTCACGGGCTTAGCTGCTTACGTGCAGTAATTTCTCCAGATTCTCTGAACCCTTTGATGATATTACGGAGCGTAGATGGTGAAATCCCTAAATTCCTTGCAATAGCTGGTTGAGAAAGGTTTTTCTTAAACTGTTCAACAATTTGCTCACGCATTTGTTGACAAAGTGGTGACCCTCGCCCCATCCTTGTTTGTGAATGACTGAGCATTTCATGGAATCTACTTTTATACCCAATCATGGCACCCACCTGTTCCCAATTTGCCTGTTCACCTGTGGGATGTTCCAAATAAGTGTTTGATGAGCATTCCTCAACTTTATCAGTATTTATTGCCACCTTTCCCAACTTCTTTGTCACGTGTTGTTGGCATCAAATTCTAAAGTTAATGATTATTTGCAAAAAAAAAGTTTATGAGTTTGGACATCAAATATGTTGTCTTTGTAGCATATTCAACTGAATATGGGTTGAAAAGGATTTGCAAATCATTGTATTCCGTTTATATTTACATCTAACATAATTTCCCAACTCATATGGAAACGGGGTTTGTACTTCCCATGTGTGTGTGTGTGTGTGGTATGTCACCTGTGTCTTCTGCAGGTTTTGCAGTCCTTCCTTGAGGTTCTGGACTTGTTGGTTGAGCTCCTGCTTGTCCTCCAGACTCTTGTCCAGCTCGGCCTCCCGCTCTTTTAATTCCTCCCTCATCTTCAGCAGTTGCTGCAACACAACACAACAAGTAAGATGAAATATCTCAAATAAGGGTGATATTTGCTTATTTTCTGTCTGATAAGATAATTCTTCTCACTAAGCAGATTTTATGTTAGAGTGTTTTACTTGTTTAAGGGTTTTGGTCCTAAAGTATCAGTAAGATATTACAGCTTGTTGCTGAGATTTGATGACCTATATTGAGTAAAACATGCTTGAAACTAGAATATCAACTGTTGCAAAGCTGTGTCATCAACACTCACAAGTATAAAACTACTTTTTCAAAGTAAAAATGTCATTATTTCAAGCATGAAATTAAAAAAAATCATGATTTTGACACAATTGTGTCTCATAATTAAAACAGATGACAGCCAAATGGACTTTGCTGTTTTATTTTCAATGAAACAATAGAAAATATGTACTCATATAGTAGTACAGTTGGCACAGTACAGTAAACTGACTATTTAAACCAGGGGTGTCCAAAGTGCGGCCCGGGGGCCATTTTTTAACGGCCCCACGGCCCATTTTAAAATACGATTAAAAAAAATTAAAAACATAAAAAGTGGTATAAAAGAGCAAACAGGTGAAATGTAACAATAAAATGTTGCAATGTTTACTCTAATAACACGAAGCTGCCATGCAGGCTGTTTCTTTCTTTAAAAAATAATAATGAATGAAAATCAATGTTATTATGAATTATTCACCTATCCAAGGCTCCAATTACGTCACATTAAATATTGCACTTTGAGATATTTTTTGGGGAAAATGTTGCATATTTTGTGTTTGCCATATAAAAAATGTAGCTGTTTTTTTTTTTTTTTTTTTTAGAAGGGCCTAAAACGAACAAACAAAAAACAGACAACAATAAAACGTATAATTGACGGATAGATCTGAAGTTGATCTCGAGATTATTGTGTAAAAAGTAAACAGTAAAAAAAATGTATAATTTATTTTTTAACACTTTAATGAGTAGGACCATTTTGGTTCCCCAATAATTTTTGTGTGATTTGTTTTTAAGTGTCATTGCTCAAAAAATAATAATGAATTAAAATCAATGGTGTTGTGAGTTATTGACCTTTTTAAGGCTCCAATTATTATATAATCTCAAATATTCCACTTGAAAATTTTATTGGGTGAAAATATTGCATATTTTGTGTTTTTCCATAAAAAAACTGGGTTTTCTATGACAAAAAGAGCATACGACTTAAATCTTTAAAAATGTTATATTGACAGACAGACCTAATGTTGATCTATGGATTTAAAACTTGAATAATAATAAAAATAATAATACTGAATAATGACACATTTTTTATATTTTTTTTACCAAAACCCTTTGGGGTCCCTGGGATCAAGCCTGAGTGGAGGCCTAAATGTATCTTTTTTATACATATATTGTATTGGTTTTTAAAATAAAAAATATCAAAATGGCCCCCGCTTGCTTTTGATTTTTTAGTGTTTGGACACCCCTGATTTAAACACTTAACATGTGACATTTCAAACAATTTTGAACAGAAATAGTTCATGCACATTCAGGAAAATTCTTCAAAATTACAATTAAAACATTTTTGGCCGGGGGCCGGGCTGTATATATGCGCACTAATTGACTGAAAGAGCACGCACTTGGCGCGATGATGTCATGTTATCCATGGAAAAATGCATTTTTAGACAATATGATTTGCCTGAGCGGCTAGGAGACCCCGAGAGTAACAAGCGGTTGCCTTGTTGCCTTTCCATTAAGAACAATAAATTAGTTTTTAGTATAAGTTTGCTGGTTTCAAGAAATGTAATGCCGAGCGCATATCATTATGTCAAGATAATGGCACTAGCGTTTACTTCATTTAAGAATATTTTTCAACAGATTGAGCAAAAAGGTCTCATATTAGTTTTTTCTACCAAGAAAAGTGCACTTGTTATTAGTGAGAATATACTTATTTTGAGGTATTTTTGGGTTCATTGAGGTTAGCTAATTAGGGTCCGCATGTACCCTGTACAAAGGACTCCCTGTGGGAGTCCTTTGTACAGGGACAAAGGACACTATTGAAATTGTAAGGTTTTATTATTATTAGGGTTCGCATGTACCCTGTATAAAGTTATTATTATTCCGCAGCTTTGCGCACTACTTTGCCCCCTTAACATGCTTCAAAACTCACCAAATTTGACACACACATAGAAAAACGTGCCCCAAACACTTAGTCGAAAAACCAAACCCCAAAAATCAAAATTGCGCTCTAGCGCCCTCCTAGGAAAAAACCAAAAACAAACTGCCTGTAACTCCCACTAGGAAGGTCGTAGAGACATGAAACAAAAACCTCTATGTAGGTCTGACTTAGACCTACATTTCATAATTTCACATCCTCGGGCAAAAACCAACAGGAAGTTGGCAATTTCCCCTTCAACACAAAAAATGACAAAAAACACTCATTTTTGCCTCTTTGAGCTGTAATTTGACCCCCTTAAAATACTTCAAAACTCACCAAACTTTTCACACACATCGGGACTGGTGGAAATTGCGATCTAAGAAAAAAACCGAACCCCAAAACTCAAAATTGCGCTCTCGCGCAATTTTTGAATAAAACACAGACAAAACTGCTCCTCAGAGGAAAACACAGACAAAACTGCTTGTAACTTCAGGTAGGAACGTCTTAGAGACATGAAACAAATACCTCTATGTAGGTCTCACTTACACCTACATTTCATAGATTGACATCCTTCAGCAAAAATCAACAGGAAGTTTGCAATCTTCCCTTCAAAACTACATTTTTTAAAAAAACGGTCACCAAACATCAAACATTATCTACTCTGAGCGCATTTGTCGTTTCGGCTTCAAACTACTACAGGAGAGAGATTGAACCCTTCTGATTAAAAGTTGACGCCGGCGTTTCGATAAGTGCTACCGTTTTGATTTTACGAGCCTTCAAAGAACCACTGCTCTGATGCTGCTCAGCTGCTGTTGTTTTACGATGGCTGCTTAAAAGCAGAAAGCAACAGCGTGAGCACAGAATGCAGAGAAGGTAGGTACACTACACAAAAGTATTGGGACACTAGGACTCACACTGGTCAAAAGTATTGGTACACCACGACTCACACTGGTCAAAAGTATTGGTACACTAGGACTCACACTGGTCAAAAGTATTGGTACACTACGACTCACACTGGTCAAAAGTATTGGGACACTAGGACTCACACTGGTCAAAAGTATTGGTACACCACGACTCACACTGGTCAAAAGTATTGGTACACTAGGACTCACACTGGTCAAAAGTATTGGGACACTAGGACTCACACTGGTCAAAAGTATTGGTACACTAGGACTCACACTGGTCAAAAGTATTGGGACACTAGGACTCACACTGGTCAAAAGTATTGGTACACTAGGACTCACACTGGTCAAAAGTATTGGTACACTAGGACTCACACTGGTCAAAAGTATTGGGACACTAGGACTCACACTGGTCAAAAGTATTGGTACACTACGACTCACACTGGTCAAAAGTATTGGTACACTACGACTCACACTGGTCAAAAGTATTGGTACACTAGGACTCACACTGGTCAAAAGTATTGGGACACTAGGACTCACACTGGTCAAAAGTATTGGTACACTACGACTCACACTGGTCAAAAGTATTGGTACACTACGACTCACACTGGTCAAAAGTATTGGTACACTAGGACTCACACTGGTCAAAAGTATTGGGACACTACGACTCACACTGGTCAAAAGTATTGGTACACTACGACTCACACTGGTCAAAAGTATTGGTACACTAGGACTCACACTGGTCAAAAGTATTGGTACACTAGGACTCACACTGGTCAAAAGTATTGGGACACTAGGACTCACACTGGTCAAAAGTATTGGTACACTACGACTCACACTGGTCGAAAGTATTGGTACACTACGACTCACACTGGTCAAAAGTATTGGTACACTACGACTCACACTGGTCAAAAGTATTGGTACACTAGGACTCACACTGGTCAAAAGTATTGGTACACTAGGACTCACACTGGTCAAAAGTATTGGGACACTACGACTCACACTGGTCAAAAGTATTGGTACACTACGACTCACACTGGTCAAAAGTATTGGTACACTAGGACTCACACTGGTCAAAAGTATTGGTACACTAGGACTCACACTGGTCAAAAGTATTGGGACACTAGGACTCACACTGGTCAAAAGTATTGGTACACTACGACTCACACTGGTCGAAAGTATTGGTACACTACGACTCACACTGGTCAAAAGTATTGGTACACTACGACTCACACTGGTCAAAAGTATTGGTACACTAGGACTCACACTGGTCAAAAGTATTGGGACACTAGGACTCACACTGGTCAAAAGTATTGGTACACTAGGACTCACACTGGTCAAAAGTATTGGTACACTAGGACTCACACTGGTCAAAAGTATTGGGACACTAGGACTCACACTGGTCAAAAGTATTGGTACACTAGGACTCACACTGGTCGAAAGTATTGGTACACTACGACTCACACTGGTCAAAAGTATTGGTACACTAGGACTCACACTGGTCAAAAGTATTGGTACACTAGGACTCACACTGGTCAAAAGTATTGGGACACTAGGACTCACACTGGTCAAAAGTATTGGTACACTAGGACTCACACTGGTCGAAAGTATTGGTACACTACGACTCACACTGGTCAAAAGTATTGGTACACTAGGACTCACACTGGTCAAAAGTATTGGTACACTAGGACTCACACTGGTCAAAAGTATTGGGACACTAGGACTCACACTGGTCAAAAGTATTGGGACACTAGGACTCACACTGGTCAAAAGTATTGGTACACTAGGACTCACACTGGTCAAAAGTATTGGTACACTAGGACTCACACTGGTCAAAAGTATTGGGACACTAGGACTCACACTGGTCAAAAGTATTGGTACACTACGACTCACACTGGTCGAAAGTATTGGTACACTACGACTCACACTGGTCAAAAGTATTGGTACACTACGACTCACACTGGTCAAAAGTATTGGTACACTAGGACTCACACTGGTCAAAAGTATTGGTACACTAGGACTCACACTGGTCAAAAGTATTGGGACACTAGGACTCACACTGGTCAAAAGTATTGGTACACTACGACTCACACTGGTCAAAAGTATTGGTACACTAGGACTCACACTGGTCAAAAGTATTGGTACACTAGGACTCACACTGGTCAAAAGTATTGGGACACTAGGACTCACACTGGTCAAAAGTATTGGTACACTACGACTCACACTGGTCGAAAGTATTGGTACACTACGACTCACACTGGTCAAAAGTATTGGTACACTACGACTCACACTGGTCAAAAGTATTGGTACACTAGGACTCACACTGGTCAAAAGTATTGGGACACTAGGACTCACACTGGTCAAAAGTATTGGTACACTAGGACTCACACTGGTCAAAAGTATTGGTACACTAGGACTCACACTGGTCAAAAGTATTGGGACACTAGGACTCACACTGGTCAAAAGTATTGGTACACTAGGACTCACACTGGTCGAAAGTATTGGTACACTACGACTCACACTGGTCAAAAGTATTGGTACACTAGGACTCACACTGGTCAAAAGTATTGGTACACTAGGACTCACACTGGTCAAAAGTATTGGGACACTAGGACTCACACTGGTCAAAAGTATTGGTACACTACGACTCACACTGGTCGAAAGTATTGGTACACTACGACTCACACTGGTCAAAAGTATTGGGACACTAGGACTCACACTGGTCAAAAGTATTGGTACACTACGACTCACACTGGTCAAAAGTATTGGTACACTAGGACTCACACTGGTCAAAAGTATTGGGACACTAGGACTCACACTGGTCAAAAGTATTGGTACACTAGGACTCACACTGGTCAAAAGTATTGGGACACTAGGACTCACACTGGTCAAAAGTATTGGGACACTAGGACTCACACTGGTCAAAAGTATTGGTACACTAGGACTCACACTGGTCAAAAGTATTGGGACACTAGGACTCACACTGGTCAAAAGTATTGGGACACTAGGACTCACACTGGTCAAAAGTATTGGGACACTAGGACTCACACTGGTCAAAAGTATTGGTACACTAGGACTCACACTGGTCAAAAGTATTGTACACTAGGACTCACACTGGTCAAAAGTATTGGTACACTACGACTCACACTGGTCAAAAGTATTGGGACACTAGGACTCACACTGGTCAAAAGTATTGGGACACTAGGACTCACACTGGTCAAAAGTATTGGTACACTAGGACTCACACTGGTCAAAAGTATTGGTACACTAGGACTCACACTGGTCAAAAGTATTGGTACACTAGGACTCACACTGGTCAAAAGTATTGGGACACTAGGACTCACACTGGTCAAAAGTATTGGGACACTAGGACTCACACTGGTCAAAAGTATTGGGACACTAGGACTCACACTGGTCAAAAGTATTGGTACACTAGGACTCACACTGGTCAAAAGTATTGGGACACTAGGACTCACACTGGTCAAAAGTATTGGGACACTAGGACTCACACTGGTCAAAAGTATTGGTACACTAGGACTCACACTGGTCAAAAGTATTGGGACACTAGGACTCACACTGGTCAAAAGTATTGGGACACTAGGACTCACACTGGTCAAAAGTATTGGTACACTAGGACTCACACTGGTCAAAAGTATTGGTACACTAGGACTCACACTGGTCAAAAGTATTGGGACATTTAGGACTTAGAATAGACAAAGGTATTGGACACCTAGGACTATCACCAGCCAAAATGCGGACCCGACCAACGCTGCTTGCAGCTTTAATTTGACTTGTTTTGGAAAGTCTTGACAAGCCAAATGTTCTTGTTCTATTGGCAGATAATTTTGCTTAGTTCAAGTAAAATGCCCCTCATTTTTGTATTGTTTTTTCTTGTTTTTGAACACTGACTTTTTGCAGTGTGAAAGCCAAAAGGTGAAGGTAAAAAAAAAAAAAAAGCATCTTTGTCAGGCGCGATATTAGAAACAAGCGAGGGATACAAAATGAGAGTCATTTGGGATTCCTCCTTGATCGCTAACAAATATTCTTATCGCGCTCCTGCCCTTCTGAAGTTATCCGCCGTAGGCAGATGAAAAAGGTGGAGCCCCCCCGCGGCGCCAATCCTGTTGAGGAGATGTTTGGCGCGAGATGCAGGGGGTCTCGGGAGTGCCTTTGTGCAACGGGCGCTCGCTAATTCACATTAGGGAGGGAGGGGGGGAGCGACATGTGCATGCGCGGACGCCCCGGCGAGGGAAGACGTGCCCAATTTACAGCCGTCCAATTCATGGAATCCATTCAGCCCTTCAATATAAAAGGTAATTACTCGGCGAAAGCAGACACGAACAGCGGGACATTAATGGATTCTCTTCTCTCTTAAGCGTGGAGACCTGCGATCAGAGCCGGATGAAAAACAGGCTTATGCAATATTAACGAAGATGCTCTTTTCCAAAATCTCATTTAAAAAAGCAAAACCTCAGCCGCTACTTGAAGGTGTGTACATCATCATGAAAGTGCATGCTTTATTACTTATGGCAAACATCTTAGGAAGCAAAGAAAGCATACAAACTAACGATGTATTTGTAAGAATGGTTCTTAGTGCGGAACAGACCCACATGTATGTAAGACAAGATCACATAGTCGTGCTCAAAAGTTGACATACACTTGTAAAGAACATAATGTCATGGCTGTCTTGACTTTCCAATCATTTCTACAACTCTTATTTTTTTGTGATAGAGTGATTGGAGCACATTTAATTTATTATGGGTCTACTGGAAATGTGAGCAAATCTGCTGGGTCAAAAGTATACATACAGCAATGTTAATATTTGCTTATATGTCCTTTGGCAAGTTTCACTGCAATAAGGCGCTTTTGTTGCAGTAAGTGTCTGTTTTATGTTTGTTGTCTCCCATGAAGTCTGCATGTGTAGAAGTTTATGTGGTTGTTGAAGGAAAATTATATTTAGCGACCGAATGTCCCTTTGGGACAGAGGACCTATTGTATTTCTAAGGTTTTATTATTATTATTATACCGTCGCCTCTTTGAGCTGTAATTTGACCCCCTTAACATGCTTCAAAACTCACCAAACTGGACACACACATCAGGACTGGCGAAAATTGCGATCTAATAAAAAAGCCAAACCCCAAAACTCAAAATTGCGCTCTAGCGCCCCCTAGGAGGAAAACACAGACAAAACTGCCTGTAACTTCCAGTAGGAATGCCGTAGAGACATGAAACAAAAAGTTTTGTAAAAACAGTCACCTTTGCCTCTTTGAGCTGTAATTTATTATTATTATACCGCCGCCTCTTTGAGCTGTAATTTGACCCCCTTAAAATGCTTCAAAACTCACCAAACTGGACACACACATCAGGACTGGCGAAAATTGCGATCTAATAAAAAAGCCAAACCCCAAAACTCAAAATTGCGCTCTAGCGCCCCCTAGGAGTAAAACACAGACAAAACTGCCTGTAACTTCCAGTAGGAATGTCGTAGAGACATGAAACAAAAACCTTTATGTAGGTCTCACTTAGACCTAGATTTCATACACTGACATCCTTCAGCAAAAATCAACAGGAAGTTGGCCATTCCCCCTTCAAAACAAAAGTTTTGTAAAAACAGTCACCTTTGCCTCTTTGAGCTGTAATTTGACCCCCTTAACATGCTTCAAAACTCACCAAACTGGACACACACATCAGGACTGGTGAAAATTGTGATCTAATAAAAAAGCCAAACCCCAAAACTCAAAATTGCGCTCTAGCACAGGAGAGAGATTGAACACTTCTGACTAAAAGTTGATGAAAGAGTTTTAATTACTGCTCCGGTTTGGATTTTATGTGCCGTCAAAGTCGGTCCCGTCCATCGCTGCTTGCAACTTTAATTGTTGTTTGTAATTCTTGTTGAGCTCTTAGCAATGGTGCTACTTGCTGGGTGTGCTTATTACTCACCTTCTAAAACTTGTAGCGCATCCTCCGTATATTCAAACTCAAATAGTTAAGGTTGTGGATCATCATTTAGGGACCGAATGTCCCTTTGGGACAGAGGACCTATTGTATTTCTAAGGTTTTATTATTATTATTATACCGCCGCCTCTTTGAGCTGTAATTTGACCCCCTTAACATGCTTCAAAACTCACCAAACTGGACACACACATCAGGACTGGCGAAAATTGCGATCTAATCAAAAAAACCAAACCCCAAAACTCAAAATTGCGCTCTAGCGCCCCCTGGGAAGAAAACACAGACAAAACTGCCTGTAACTTCCAGTAGGAATGTCGTAGAGAAATGAAACAAAAACCTTTATGTAGGTCTCACTTAGACCTAGATTTCATACACGGACATCCTTCAGCAAAAATCAACAGGAAGTTGGCAATTCCCCCTTCAAAACAAAAGTTTTGTAAAAACAGTCACCTTTGCCTCTTTGAGCTGTAATTTGACCCCCTTAGCATGCTTCAAAACTCACCAAACTGGACACACACATCAGGACTGGTGAAAATTGTGATCTAATAAAAAAGCCAAACCCCAAAACTCAAAATTGCGCTCTAGCACAGGAGAGAGATTGAACACTTCTGATTAAAAGTGGATGAAAGAGTTTTAATTACTGCTCCGGTTTGGATTTTATGTGCCGTCAAAGTCGGTCCCGTCCATCGCTGGTTGCAACTTTAATTGTTGTTTGTAATTCTTGTTGAGCTCTTAGCAATGGTGCTACTTGCTGGGTGTGCTTATTACTCACCTTCTAAAACTTGTAGCGCATCCTCCGTATATTCAAACTCAAATAGTTAAGGTTGTGGATCATCATTTAGGGACCGAATGTCCCTTTGGGACAGAGGACCTATTGTATTTCTAAGGTTTTATTATTATTATTATACGCCGCCTCTTTGAGCTGTAATTTGACCCCCTTAACATGCTTCAAAACTCACCAAACTGGACACACACATCAGGACAGGCGAAAATTGCGATCTAATAAAAAAACCAAACCCCAAAACTCAAAATTGCGCTCTAGCGCCCCCTAGGAGGAAAACACAGACAAAACTGCCTGTAACTTCCAGTAGGAATGTCGTAGAGACATGAAACAAAAACCTCTATGTAGGTCTCACTTAGACCTAGATTTCATACAATGACATCATTCAGCAAAAATCAACAGGAAGTTGGCAATTCCCCCTTCAAAACAAAAGTTTTGTAAAAACAGTCACCTTTGCCTCTTTGAGCTGTAATTTGACCCCCTTAACATGCTTCAAAACTCACCAAACTGGACACACACATCAGGACTGGCGAAAATTGCGATCTAATCAAAAAACCAAACCCCAAAACTCAAAATTGCGCTCTAGCGCCCCCTAGGAAGAAAAGACAGACAAAACTGCCTGTAACTTCCAGTAGGAATGTCGTAGAGACATGAAACAAAAACCTCTATGTAGGTCTCACTTAGACCTAGATTTCATACACTGACATCCTTCAGCAAAAATCAACAGGAAGTTGGCAATTCCCCCTTCAAAACAAAAGTTTTGTAAAAACAGTCACCCTTGCCTCTTTGAGCTGTAATTTGACCCCCTTAACATGCTTCAAAACTCGCAAAAGTGGACACACACATCAGGACTGGTGAAAATTGCGATCTAATAAAAAAACCAAACCCCAAAACTCAAAATTGCACTCTAGCGCCCCCTAGGAAGAAAACACAGACAAAACTGCTCCTAGGAAGAAAACACAGACAAAACTGCGTGTAACTTCCAGTAGGAATGTCGTAGAGACATGAAACAAAAACCTCTATGTAGGTCTCACTTAGACCTACACAACCCCCAGAACAAATCAACATGAAGTTTGCAATTCCCCCTTCAAAATAAAAGTTGGGTCAAAACAGTCACCTTTTTTTAAACATTATCTCCTCTAAGCGCGTTTAACATGGCCGGCGTCAAACTAGCTAGCACAGGAGAGAGATTGAATGCTTCTTATTAAAAGTTGATGAAAGAGTTTTAATTACTGCTCCGGTTTGGATTGTATGTGCCGTCAAAGTCGGTACCGTCCATCACTGCTTGCAACTTTAATTGTTGTTTGTAATTCTTGTTGAGCTCTTAGCAATGGTGCTACTTGCTGGGTGTGCTTATTACTCACCTTCTAAAACTTGTAGCGCATCCTCCGTATATTCAAACTCAAATACTTAAGGTTGTGGATCATCATTTGTCCCAAAGTAGTCACTGTCTCTCATGAAGTCCGCCGTGATTAGTAGTGTTGTTGTTGAAGGAAAAAGTAAACGTTGTGACTAGAGATGTCTGATAATATCGGGCTGCCGATAAATGCTTTAAAATGTAATATCGGTAATTATCGGTATCAGTTTCAAAAAGTAAAATGTATGACTTTTTTTAAAACGCCGCTGTACGGAGTGGTACACGGACGTAGGGAGAAGTACAGAGCGCCAATAAACCTTAAAGGCACTGCTTTTGCGTGCCGCCCAATCACATAATATAAAGATTAAAGATTAAAGTATCTACGGCTTTTCACA
The DNA here is from genome assembly GCF_033978785.1 of Entelurus aequoreus. Lineage (NCBI taxonomy): Eukaryota > Metazoa > Chordata > Actinopteri > Syngnathiformes > Syngnathidae > Entelurus > Entelurus aequoreus. Next base: position 24,201,771 of record NC_084758.1, read on the forward strand.
CACTCAAGTGAATGCAAGGCAAAATTTGTCAACAGCCATACAGGTCACACTGAGGGTGAACGTATTAACAACTTTAACACTGTTACAAATATGCGCCACACTGTGAACCCTACACCATACAAGAATGACAAACACATTTCGGGAGAACATCCGCACCGTAACACAACATAAACACAACAGAACAAATACCCAGAACCCCTAGCAGCACTAACTCTTCCGGGATGCTACAATATACACCCCCTGCGTCCCTGTCCCCCCACCTCAACCCCGCCCACCTCAACCTCCTCATGCTCTCTCAGGGAGAGCATGTCCCACATTCCAAGCTGCTGTTTTGAGGTATGTTAAAAAAAATAATGCACTTTGTGACTTCAATAATAAATATGGCAGTGCCATGTTGGCATTTTTTTTCATAACTTGAGTTGATTTATTTTGGAAAACCTTGTTACATTGTTTAATGCATCCAGCGGGGCATCACAACAAAATTAGGCATAATAATGTGTTAATACCACAACTGTATATATCGGTATCGGAATCGGTAATTAAGAGTTGGACAATATCGGAATATCGGATATAGGCAAAAAAGCCATTATCGGACATCTCTATTTGGGACGTGTCCGTGAAATTAATATGTCGCCGTATGCTTAAAATCAGCAAAATATGTACATAATACATGTTATTAGGAATGTGTTTGTTATTACATTACATACATATATACATACAGCGTGTATGGACAACGTTAATGGAGGTTTTTACACATTTTTTTTAGAATGCCTTATAGGTGGAATAGAGCAAATCCCAATACCTGCATAGTTAGCTGACTCTTGCTAGCGGTTATTTACGAGTTGGAATGCATAAAGAAAATAAAAACATGTGTTCTTGCCTCACAAAAGGATTGTGAATAATGGACAAAGTTCCCCTTTAAATTTCCTAAATAAATATTCAAACTGTTTGACAATTACTGTTGCACTTCCTTAAAAATAGACTTCTTAAAAATAAATTACATTTCATAAAAAAAAGTTAATTTAAAATGTTTTAGTTAAAAACCGCTAGCAGTTTGGTTTGTTTCATTTAAAAAAAAAAGTATTAAAGTTGACATAAAAGCAAAGCAGGTTCATGTTTCTTGCCTAACTTTACCCAAGCCATGCATATGATACACCTTTAAATCTATGGAAAATGTTAGCTAAAGCACCATTATTGCATGTTCTGAATCTGTAGACCACAAGGAAGGTAAAAATTATAAATATAACTCTGCCTTTACAGACACTATATTGCCAAAAGTATTTGGCCACCCATCCAAATGATGAGAATCTGGTGTCCTAATCACTTGGCCCGGCCACAGGTGTATAAACTCAAGCACTTAGGCATGGAGACTGTTTCTACAAACATTTGTGAAAGAATGGGCCGCTCTCAGTGATTTCCAGCGTGAAACTGTCATAGGATGCCACCTGTGCAACAAATCCAGTCGTGAAATGTCCTCGCTCCTAAAAATTCCAAAGTCAACTGTTGGCTTTATCGTAAGAAAATGGAAGAGTTGGGAACAACAGCAACTCAGCCACCAAGTGGTAGGCCACGTAAACTGACAGAGAGGGCTCAGCGGATGCTGAAACTTCATGTGACCTTTCAATTAGCCCACGTACAGTACGCAGAGAGCTTCATGGAATGGGTTTCCATGGCCGAGCAGCTGCATCTAAGCCATACATCACCAAGTCCAATGCAAAGCGTGGGATGCAGTGGTGTAAAGCATGTCGCCACTGGACTCTAGAGCAGTGGAGACGCCTTCTCTGGACTGATGAATCACGCTTTTCCATCTGGCAATCTGATGGACGGGTTTGGAGGTTGCCAGGAGAACGCTACATTTCAGTGTTCCTGTTCAGTGGCCTAGTGGTTAGAGTGTCCGCCCTGAGCTCGGTAGGTCGTGAGTTTAAACCCCGGCCGAGTCATACCAAAGACTATAAAAATGGGACCCATTCCCTCCCTGCTTGGCACTCAGCATCAAGGGTTGGAATTGGGGGTTAAATCACCAAAAATGATTCCCGGGCGCGGCCACCGCTGCTGCTCACTGCTCCCCTCACCTCCCAGGGGGTGATCAAGGGTGATGGGTCAAATGCAGAGAATAATTTCGCCACACCTAGTGTGTGTGTGAGACACTCATTGGTACTTTAACTTTAATTTTGGACTGCATTGTGCCGAGTGTGAAATTTGGTGGAGGAGGAATTGTGGTGTGGGGTTGTTTTTCAGGAGTTGGGCTTAGTTCCAGTAAAAGGAACTTTGAATGCTCCAGGATACCGAAACATTTTGGACAATTCCACGCTCCCAACCTTGTGGGAACAGTTTGGAGGGGGCCCCTTCACATGTGAGTCAAGGCAGGTGGCCAAATACTTTTGGCAATATAGTGTAAATACAGAATATGACTAAAAATTCATGTTTATAGACATTTTCTGGATTGCAATTTACTGTATTGCTGCAAAATAGTGGTCCAAATAGGGGGAGGCGTTTATTGCTACAAACTCAATATTAAACAACGTTGCCAGTTTATTTAACTATATGTCAGGTGGCTCAGCAAATAAAAAAGGATTATTGAGGAAGAAACTTGGAGGCACACAACGTTGTGGAGCGGCCAAATAAAACGGGGCGTATAATAAAGAGACAGTAATCAAGAACATATGTTATGCATGAGAAGTCTGTTTTAACAACAAACTTCCACTATTGTTATGATAATACTTATTGACAGTCTCATTTAAAACTAAGTTTTATCTACATTGCTAAATAATTTCTTTATTAGAGCTTGTATATTTTTAGTGTATCCAGTGTCTTGTCCTAGTGGATATTGCAGGTGTACCTCACATGGGAGTGCATTGCTTACCTTCTGCATGCCTGCCAGGGCCTGCTGCAGGAAGCTGAGCTGCTGGCTGTGCGTGCTCTCCTCCTCGCTCCTCACCGGCTGGTTCTTGCCCTGCTCTTGCTTCAGCAGCTCCACCTCGTTCCTGTAGGCGTCCAGCTGACAGCGCAGCGAGTCGTTCTCCTCTTTCAGGGCCTCCACCTGCGACACACCTGGACGGAGACGGCGCGGTCACAAGGGGGTCGCAGAGTGCGGCTTTTCAAGCGTGTCGTGTTTCAAGGTACATTTCAGGCTTTTCTATCCCTATTCCCTTTTCTATCTCAACACTGTTTCTGCTTGTAAGTACTGCCTAACATACGCCTCTGCTCGTTTTACCAGCAATGTGACGACGGCACGCACCTGTATTTTTCAGAAGCACTATAGTACGGTTCTTAATTCATTAGTACCACGGTACTTTATTAATACCGGTAAACCGTACAACCCTAGTTTGGAGTCGACATTGATTTGGGATACACGTGTTTTGAGTTAAGAGCTTTGTCACAGAACCAATTAAGCTTGTAAGTTGAGGGACCGTACGGTTGGAATTAAAAGGTAAAATACAAAATGTCAATAAAACAAAAAAAATTATTTAAACAAAGTAAGTATAATTAGTAAGTATAACTACTGTAATTATGTAAACAAAGAGCAGTGAGATGGAATTAAAAGGTAAAATACAAAATGTCAATAAAACAAAAAAAATATTTCAACAAAGTAAGTAATATTATTAAGTATAACTACTGTAATTATGTAAAAAAAGAGCAGTGAGATTAAATTAAAAGGTTAAATACAAAATGTCAATAAAACCTTTTTTTTTTAAACTAAGTAATATTAGTAAGTATAACTACTGTAATTATGTAAACAAAAAGCACTGAGATGGAATTAAAAGGTAAAATACAAAATGTCAGTAAAACAAAAAATATATATTTAAACAAAGTAAGTAATATTAGTAAGTATAACTACTGTAATTATGTAAACAAAAAGCAGTGAGATGGAATTAAAAGGTAAAATACAAAATGTCAATAAAACAAAAACAAAATTTTTAAACAAAGTAAGTAATATTAGTAAGTATAACTACTGTAATTATGTAAACAAAGAGCAGTGAGATGGAATTAAAAGGTAAAATACAAAATGTCAATAAAACTAAAAAAATATTTAAACAAAGTAAGTAATATTAGTAAGTATAACTACTGTAATTATGTAAACAAAGAGCAGTGAGATGGAATTAAAAAGTAAAATACAAAATGTCAATAAAACAAAAAAACAAAGTAAGTAATATTAGTAAGTATAACTACTGTAATTATGTAAACAAAGAGCAGTGAGATGGAATTAAAAGGTAAAATACAAAATGTCAATAAAACAAAAAAAATATTTAAACAAAGTAAGTAATATTAGTAAGTATAACTACTGTAATTATGTAAACAAAGAGCAGTGAGATGGAATTAAAAAGTAAAATACAAAATGTCAATAAAACTAAAAACATTTTTTTAAACAAAGTAAGTAATATTAGTAAGTATAACTACTGTATTTATGTAAACAAAGAGCAGTGAGATGGAATTAAAAGGTAAAATACAAAATGTCAATAAAACAAAAACAAATATTTAAACAAAGTAGTGTGTCAATGTGAGTGTGAATGTTGTCTGTCAATCTGTGTTGGCCCTGTGGTGAGGTGGCGACTTGTCCTGGGTGTACACCGCCTTCCGCCCGAATGCAGCTGAGATAGGCTCCAGCACCCCCCGCGACCCCAAAAAGGGACAAGCAGTAGAAAATGGATGGATGGATAGAAGTAATATTAGTAAGTATAACTAATACAAGTAAAAATGTGCTTTGGTGAAAAATTAAAAAAAAATTAGGGGAGTCAAAAATAAAAAGTTAGCTCACCTGATGAAACACAAAAAAATGGCGGCATTAATCCTGTATATATGCAGATAATCACGCTAATTGTAATTCAAACTACACCCTGAATGCACTTTAGATAAAACTGTTGAGCAAATAAATGGCATACATTCAATTAAAATGTTGTTAAAATGTAAACATTTTCCTTTTTGACATTCTGAAAGTAAAATTGCATTTTTATGTCTACATGATAGACTCCTTTTTTTAGGCTAATTTTAATGATGTAAGCAAGTAATAACCTGTAAATAATCTGAATTCAAAAGTGTGATTCATCTGATTAAACAAGATTCCTTTAACATCTCTAAAGAAATATTTATATCGAAAATAAATTCAAAAAAATTTGTTTGATCAATATTTTATTATAATATAAATTATAATATATTTAAAGCACTTTATCATCCAGTGTTTTTCCAAACCCTCATAGCTCAATATTAACACTGAAGCGACTTTAAGGACATTTCAAAATTGGCACACGGCCTACTGGGAGACATGATCCTTTCTCCGGATATAATCAAAAGTCTTTAAATGGAACCCCCACAATAAGACAGAGCGAAAAAAGCCCCAGCCTGTCCATTGGACACGACGAGGTTAGTGAGAGGCGTGTGAATTAATCGAGCCCACCACCACCACCATCATCAAACAGGAGGGAGTGACCTTTAAGAAGAATGATGGGCATCCTTTCTGTTCTTTGGAGTCGATTCAATGTAATAATTCAGCCTGCTGCCTACACAGGGTGCCATAGACATTGGAATGGAAACAGCAGACTGGAAACTTAAAGGGGAATTGCACTTTTTTTGGGGAATTTTGCCTATCGTATGAGAGACAAAAATACAAAATCATTTTTTTTAGCAGTCAAACTTGAAAACATGGTGTTGTTCTTGGTAGCTAGCAATGCAGCTAATGGGAGCAATCAATTCTACTTCTAAATCACTTTAAAAATGCATTAAAAAAAACGTCAACAATACTCCTGTTTAATAACCAAGTTGTAGCAACATTGTTATCATAAGAGCGAACACTGAGGAACTATTTTTCTAGCGTAGTAACACATCGGCATGCTTCGCTAATAGCCGAAACAGATCAGCTAGCTTTTACGTCAGCATGAAACGCATTTACGTTTGTAATGCACAACACAATGTGTTAAGACACCAATCTGTACTGACTGAAAAACACGAACCATCATATTACAGTAAAGTATTATTTCCTGTTTTGTTTGTACACAGCTAGCCAGACAGTGTATGTACTGTAGTTGTAATAACACGCATGACGTGCTGCGTGTATCATGATCAATATTAAAGTGACTCACTCGATGGACAGTTGTGCGTTTGGTCCAGTTTATTTGGATAAGCACTCCATTTATGTCGGAATAGCATGGCTTCAAATTCCACATTCCTCTGTAGTGGAAAAGTTGGGCCCCAATGTCAAAAAGGTTAAGAACTGCGAGTTTAGATAATTTATGCTTTGGTGTACAATTTAAATTTATCAATTTATTTTATTTGGAACGTGTAAAAAGCTTTCACATGCACACATTCTTGCTCAACTAATCAACCGCACAAAAGGAAAAGAAGAAAGAAGCAGAGCTTGTTTGGCAAAAAGAACAAAAATGTAAATAAAGTGTAGACAAATATGTTTAAATACAGAAATGAAAGAATTAACACAGACTTAAAAACCACACATTTGGTAGTGTACGCTCTCGCAGTGAACGTTGTTGCAGCGTGGAGTCTGTCTGCTAACGGTTAGTTAGCCCTCTGCAAAATTATTACAATTCATCTTTAAAAAATGTATATCTTGAAGACTTTTTTTTTTTTCAGTCAAAAACTTCATTAAGAGTATACCGATTCACCCGGTCACAACATTAGGTACACATTTTGTGGTGTGTAATGCATTTCCCAGCGTTTTGTTACATGTCAATGTTATTGTGTGCATGTCATGATTTGATTAAATGAATAATTTATTTGACCAAATCAGACCAGAGACCTGTGAGTCACAGCGGATGCTATCTTGCTTCAAAGCAACTTTATGGATGATTATATTACCTACATTTATCACTTTTTTGAGTGGATTAATATTGGCCGGTGGATTAATGGATTGCTAGGAGGACGGTTGATCAAACACGGTCGTGACTCGGCGTGAGTAAAGTGCGTTCACTTCAAACTGACCCAGGTTGCGGGATTTTGAGGAGTAAATATTGTTGTGTTACGACCTTTTGTGTGGTGTTGCTTCTTAATTTGTCATTCTTCAAAACTAACTTTAATGTATAGCAGTGGCAGCTGAACTGAATGTGTCATAATTACATCAGTCAGCTGGAACAAAAAATATCGATAGCAGTATCATAAGTCCAGTATCTTCACGGTTCTCATGGACTGACCTAATTAGGAACCAGTATCAAAAAAATACCGGTGCTCGGTATACATTTTCTTTTTTTTTTCATTTAATTTTTATTCGACATCCAGCATCAGACATTCCTATCCATTACATCATATTTACATACATCATATATCTGTTTTCTGCCCTAAATTTCAAAATATTGTTTTTGTTTATAGCCCAATGATGCCACTCCCCCAAAGAAAAAAACAGCAAGAAAACAAAACAATGTTTACAGCTAAATCAATTAAATAAAAAAATAAAAATCAGAAATAAAATAAAATATATACAGATAGTAAATAATATTTAAAAAAATAAATAAATAAATACACACACACACACACACACACACACACACACACACACACACACACACACACACACACACACACACACACACACACACACACACACACACACACACACACACATATATATATATATGTATATATATATATGTACATACATACATATATATATATATATATATATGTACATACATATATATATATATATACATATATATATATATATATATGTACATACATACATATATATGTACATACATACATATATATATATATACATATATATATATATATATACATATATATATATATATATACATATATATATACATATATATATATATATATATATATATATATATATATATATATATATATATATATATATATATATATATATATATATATATATATATATATATACACTACCGTTCAAAAGTTTGGGGTCACATTGAAATGTCCTTATTTTTGAAGGAAAAGCACTGTACTTTTCAATGAAGATAACTTTAAACTAGTCTTAACTTTAAAGAAATACACTCTATACATTGCTAATGTGGTAAATGACTATTCTAGCTGCAAATGTCTGGTTTTTGGTGCAATATCTACATAGGTGTATAGAGGCACATTTCCAGCAACTATCACTCCAGTGTTCTAATGGTACAATGTGTTTGCTCATTGGCTCAGAAGGCTAATTGATGATTAGAAAACCCTTGTGCAATCATGTTCACACATCTGAAAACAGTTTAGCTCGTTACAGAAGCTACAAAACTGACCTTCCTTAGAGCAGATTGAGTTTCTGGAGCATCACATTTGTGGGGTCAATTAAACGCTCAAAATGGCCAGAAAAAGAGAACTTTCTTCTGAAACTCGACAGTCTATTCTTGTTCTTAGAAATGAAGGCTATCCCACAAAATTGTTTGGGTGACCCCAAACTTTTGAACGGTAGTGTGTATGTATATATATATATATATATATATATATATATATATATATATATATATATATATATATATATATATATATATATATATATATATATATATATAGGGAGTAATCTTTTTTTTTTTTTTTTTAGACAGTGCAATCACTAATTCGAGAAATTAAAATCAGGCTTATGGGACTTGACATAATTGACCCAGTTTTCCCAGTATGAAGTACATTTCTCCAATTTATAATGAATAAAAGCAGTTATCTTCTCCATCTTATAAATGTCCATTGTGATTTCCATCCATTGCTTCAAAGTTGGGCTCTCCTGGGATATCCATTTCCATTTCCGTATACATTCCTACCTGTGACTAATCATGATTATTCCAAATGTGTTAATCTGAGTTAAAAAAATAATCATTTGACAGCCCGAAAAAAACCAAAATAAATCAAGAAGAAACCCCACATGAGCAAGCACAACGAACACAAACCTTTTGTTTTTATGGTAACACTTTAGTATGGGGAACATATTCATCATTAATTAGTTGCTTATTAAAGTAACAGACTTAATTTAGAGTTAATTGGACACTAGGGGAACATATAAGGGTTAGGGTTACTAATAAGCAATAAGAGTTAGGGTTAGTTAACTCTTAGTTAATGGCTTACTGGTTGTATAATAAGGCCATGCAGAATAAGGCATTAATAAGTACTTAATAATGACTAATTAAGAGCCAATATGTTACTAATTTGCATGTTAATAAGCAACTAATTAATACTGAATAATAGGGCTGCAACAACTAATAGATTAAATCGATTAAAATCGATTATAAAAATAGTTGGCGATTCATTTAGTCATTGATTCGTTGGATCTATGCTATGTGCATGCGCAGAGGCATTTTTATTTTTATTTTTTTATAAACCTTTATTAATAAACTGCAACATGTATGAGAAACAATAATCAAAACAAGTATGGTGCCAGTATGCTGTTTTTTTTTCTATAAAATACTGGAAAGGATAGAAATGTAGTTTGTCTCTTTTATCCGATTATTATTCGAAGTAATAATCGATTATCAAATTAATCGTTAGTTGCAGCCCTAGTGAATATATGTTCCCCATACTAAAGTGTTACCGTTTTTTTAAATGCTAGTCTGTGGCTTCAATTGACAAATTCAGTTTTTCATTCAACCAGAAATCTAAGTTAGTTATAAATATTTAAATGCGGGAAAAAACTATTTCTTAGTCCTGAGTTGAGCTCTGTCACTCAAAATCAATATCAAGTTAGATGATAATTTATTGTCATTGATTTTCCTTCTCAGTCTTCACTTGAGCGAACATCTGCAGGATGGTTCAAACGCCGGCGATGCGAAAGCCATCAGCCCGTCCACCCGATCGCTAAAGCACTTACCACGGGCAGGGTCGCGGCGAGCCGGAGCCGACCCCAGGCGGACGCTAATTCAATATTCCCCAACAGATTACCGGCGGCTGAAAGTCGGGGATAATCCCAGGGCGTTTTGTCCGCCGGCTCTCTTCTGGACACATGACCCGACCTATCGAGTGAAGCCTAAAGACGGGTTATAGTATGCCGGCCTCTAGGGATGTCTGGTATTATCGGCACGGCTGGGCTCCAAAGGGGAGAAAAGGAAAAGGCAATACGCTGAGTGGACTGAGAAGATAAGACCCTCAGCTATGTTGTGTGTATTTATCAGTACTGCGGCAGGGAAGAGACTGCTAATGAACTCTCGCCGGGCGTCGCCTCCTACTCACGTTTGATTGGAGGAGCATCGATCTGAGAGATCTATCAAGGCGGCGTGAAGAGGTGTCAAACGCCTGGCCAGATCCCGAGCCGTCGGTTTATTCAGCGGGCGTGGCTATCGACCTGTCCGTGACAGGGTTCATGCTCCACGCGTAGACCGCCAGCTTTTTCCTCTCGTCGTGACGCAGATCATCGATCGGCTCTTAAAGGAGTAACTGAGTCATAACACAGGTGTGTTTTCTTTTATAAGTAAAGTGGGGTGTGTTGACATGTAACCACGGGTCCCTTGTTTAAAGGTCAGCGAGGGCGAGCGCTATTACGGGCGGCGCAAACCGCCACATTAGCCGCCGCCGTCCCCTCCTGATGACAAGCCCTTGACACCAGCGCTCTCCGCCGACAGCCGCCGAGAAGGGCTGCAAAAGGTAGACGCATTTGCATACGTCTCCCTTCCCATTAGCCGAGCTGTCATTTTAACTAACAGGAGAAATTGGGCCCATTAGAAGGTACGCCACCTTGTCCTATTAACCTGCGTTGACAACAGCTTCAGACGCGCACGCCTCTACACACCCCGAGCGTGTTCTCTGCACGCATGAAAAGGTGTTCACTTTTCACCCGGGAAAAAAGGCGATCTCTCGCCGCCCGAGTCATTCTTAAAATGACAGAAAAGTGAACAAAATGAGCTGAAAGGGTGCAGAAAGGAGCCTACGTTGAAAGGTGTATGGAAGAAATAACGCAGGCATAATGGCTTTAACAATGTGTGCCCCCCTCTACCTCAAAGAACTACTCACCCCCAAACGACACCTCCGCTCCCGACAGGCTAACCTCCTCCAACCTCTGAGGACAAAGCTACGAACTATGGGAGACCGGGCTTTCTGCTCCGCCGCTCCCCAGTCTGGGGAATGCTCTCCCTGACCACCTGAGGGCACCACAGACTGTGGATGCTTTTAAAAAAAAGGCTTAAAAACCCTTCTTTTTAAAAAAGTTTTTTTATAGATATATACATACTAGTTCTAGCTATTAGGCTGTTCTAGTCTTTATTTTTTTATTATCTTTTTATTATTATTATTACCGTATTTTTCGGACTATAAGTCGCAGTTTTTTTTCATAGTTTGGCCGGGGGTGCGACTTATACTCAGGAGCGACTTATGTGTGAAATGATTAACACATTAGCGTAAAATATCAAACAATATTATTTAGCTCATTCACGTAAGAGACTAGACGTATAAGATTTTATGGGATTTAGCGATTAGGAGTGACAGATTGTTTGGTAAACGTATAGCATGTTCTATATGTTATAGTTATTTGAATGACTCTTACCATAATATGTTACGTTAACATACCAGGCACGTTCTCAGTTGGTTATTTATGCCTCATATAACGTACACTTATTCAGCCTGTTGTTCACTATTCTTTATTTATTTTAAATTGCCTTTCAAATGTCTATTCTTGGTGTTGGCTTTTATCAAATAAATTTCCCCCAAAAATGCGACTTATACTCCAGCGCCTCTATGCGTGGTATCCGTAATTTTAACCGCGATTGACGTCCCACTGGGGTGAGTTTTCCTTGCCCGTATGTGGGCTCTGTACCGAGGATGTCGTTGTGGCTTGTACAGCCCTTTGAGACACTTGTGATTTAGGGCTATATAAATAAACATTGATTGAATGATTGACTCATTTGGTCAATGTCCCTAAGAGGAGCTTTTCGTCGAAAAATGGAAGACGAAAGAAAATTTGTGTTGATATGTGGAACAAGTACGAGGGGCTAATTTTTTCTCATTTTAAAGGTGGCGCTAGAGAGACAATTTTGAAATTTCATTTTAAGAACCCCAAAAATATAAAATTTTTCGCCATACCTGACACACCTGCAAAATATGGGGACTATTTGTGCGTGCTAAGGGCCTCAAAAGGGCGTCCAAATGTATATAAGAAAACAGCAGTTTCAATAGGGCCCTTGCGGGGCTTGCTCGGGGCCTAAGAAGTATAAATGATTTGTGCTGATATTGTGTCGGATTAATATCAGTATTGGACAATAATCAAGGTTCCAATATCGGTATTGTATCGGAAGCGAGAACATTATATTAGGACATACTGACATACATACACCTGAGGAAGCTTAGGTCCTTTAATGTGTGCTGCAAGCTGTTGGAGATCTTTTTATCAGTCTGTTGTGGCCAGTGCCCTGTACTTTGCAGTGCTTTGTTGGGGGAGCAGCACCAGCAAAAGGGACTTAAACCGGATTGACAAACTGATCCTACACTGCAAAAACTGACATCTAAGTAAGATTAAATATCTCAAATAAGGGTGATATTTGCTCATTTTCTGTCTGATAAGATAATTCTTCTCACTAAACAGATTTTATGTTAGAGTCTTTTACTTGTTTTAAGTGTTTTGGTCCTAAATGATCTCAGTAAGATATTACAGCTTGTTGCTGAGATTTGATGACCCATATTGAGTAAAACATGCTTGAAACTAGAATATCAACACTCACAAGTATAAAACTACTTTTTTTTAAAGTAATAATTTCTTATTTCAAGCATGAAAAAAACAAAACATTTAACATGTGACATTTCAAACAATTTTGAACAGAAATAGTCCATGCACATTCAGATACATTTTTCAAGATTATAATTTAAAAAAATTGGGCCGGGGGCCGGGCTGTACAGTATATATGCGCACTAATTGACGGAAAGAGCACGCACTTGGCGCGATGATGTCATGTTATCCATGGAAAAATGCATTTTTAGACAATATGATTTGCCTGAGCGGCTAGTAGACCCAGAGAGTAACAAGCGGTTGCCTTGTTGCCTTTTCATTAAGAACAATAAATAAGTTTTTAGTATAAGTTTTCTGGTTTCAAGAAATGTAATGCCGAGCGCATATCATTATGTCAAGATAATTGCACTAGCATTTACTTCATTTAAGAATATTTTTCAACATATTGAGCAAAAAGGTCTCTTTTTTTTCTATCAAGAAAAGTGCACTTGTTATTAGTGAGAATATACTTATTTTAAGGTATTTTTTTCATTGAGGTTAGCTAATTTTACTTGTTTTGGAAAGTCTTGACAAGCCAAATTTTCTTGTTCTATTGGCAGATAATTTTGCTTAGTTAAAATAAAATACCCCTAATTTTTTTTGTTATTTTTTTTGTTTTTGAACACTTACTTTTTGCAGTGGGCATTATTCTTTCCATCCTTAGTAACTGAGCCACTGTGTGGAACCATTTCCCTGGTGCATCAATAGAGTTTGAAAAAGTCTAAGTCTAATACCAAAATCAAAATAGCGCCATTTGATGTGTCATTAAAAAAACTTTGTTTGAGTGGGGTTGACAATCGGCATAACGGAGACGTCTAAATTACCCATTTTTGTTGGCGTGTAGAATGAAAGGCAGTGCTTACCTGAGTCTTCGCTGTCCGGGCACTCCTCCATGTCGTCGTCAGACATCTCCATCTCCTCCTCACGCCGGAAGTCCATCAGCTGCTCGTTGTGCATGTTCCTGACCTCCTGGAAAACAAAAGCGAGGGGAGAGACGGGTCAAGACAGTTATCACTTTAGACCGGGGGTCGGCAACCCGAGGCTCCAAAGCCGCCTTAGCAGCTCCCTGGAGCTTTTTCAAAAATGTACGAAAATGGAAAAAGAAGGTGGGAAATATATTTTTAGTTTTAATAGGGTTTCTGTAGGAGGACAAATATGACACAAAACTTCCTAATTGTTAGAAAGCCCACTGTTTAATATTTGTGTTTATGCTTCACTGATGACAGTATTTGTCCTACTAATTTTGGCGGTCCTTGAACTCACCGTACGCATGTTTACATGTACAACTTTCTCCGACGCTGCCACAGAAAGACGTGTTTCAAGCCACTCTTTCTTTGTCTCATTTTGTCCACCAAACATTTTATACTGTGCGTGAATGCACAAAGGTGAGCTTTGTTGATGTTATTGACTTGTGTGGAGTGCTAATCAGGCATATTTGCTCAGTGCATGACTGCAAGCTAATCCATGCTAACATGCTATTTAGGCTAGCTGTATGAACATATTGCATCATTATGCCTCACTTGTAGCTATATTTGAGCTAATTTAATTTCCTTTATTTTGTATTTAATTTATATGTGCATGTTTCATGACACATTATCTGTATGGAATATTGGCTGCATTTCTGATAGTTGTTTGTGTGCCATGTTGTTCCAGACCACAGCAAACATTACCCGGCTTGAAAAGACTGTAATAAATCCATTAAAAGAAGACAGATTGTCGTTTCCTTTAACTTGGACACACACATCTATACCTTTGGCCATTTTAAACCAGTCATTTCCAGGAGTTATCTCACCTTCTGAGAAGTTTTACTAATGTTTTCCAATGTTGCAGAAATGTGTAGAATAAATATTACATCTCAGCATTTCTGTCAACGAAGATTTGCGTCAGCCTGCAACACATGTAGGCTATTATAGCCAATATAGACACTTACATCACGTGTTGACTTCATTACAACACTTATATAAGGATTTTAATTTTTTTGCGGCTTCATACAGATTTTTTTTGTTGTATTTTTGTTCCAATATGGCTCTTTCAACATTTTGGGTTGCCAACCCCTGCTTTAGGAGAACCGTCAGATGAGCAAATATGACAAGGAGGCTCCTTCAGAGCGCCAAGGTTTTTGTTCTGACACATTTTTGCTTTCAAAGAAAACTCATCCAGGACAAGAAAACATGACATTTTATTTATAGCGCAGGAACATAGGGCGGCGGTAGCAATTCTACTTTGTGTGCTCACGACGGCATCAAACAGAAGGCCTTAAGAGCTTTTGTTGGTCCATGAGGTCTTTTGGGTGCTGTGGGAGAAAAAAGTGATAAGTGCAGCGCTGCCATTAGAGGGCGGGCACACATGCGTTATGATGGCACGACAATATGGCGGCGGGGCTGCGGCGATAAATGGCGTTCAACTGGCCCCTAACGGGAGAAAATGGCCTTCTCTAACACAAGACATGTTGGGTATCATCTCCTGCAACCTGCTCCCTCCTGCTACCTGAGCAGCATGGGACTGTGGGACGCTGTTCTGCTTAAATACAGGTTTTTGCTGCCCAGGGTTGTCGTTCTGTGGTCTCACACACGGCGATACATTCGCCTCTGCTCTACATACATTATATCTCTTGCTCGCTCTTCTCTTTAAAATCCTGACATGTTCTGCAAGAAAATTGCATTCAGGGGCGCTAAAAGCTTTTCCGCCCCCTTTAAGGGGAACTGCACTTTTTGGGGAAATTTTGCCTATCGTTCACAATCATAAGGATTGAACACACACCTCGTTTTTTTTAAGGATTTTAAAGATGATAAAAAATGCTCAGAAGATGCGGCTAATGACAGTTAGCGTTGTAGCCTTTAAAGCCTCTGAAACAACGTTTTATATACACACTGCAAGTATATATATGATGTAGTAACAGACACCTTCATAACAATATGTAATATGTTTTGTATACACACTGCAAGTATATATATAATGTAGTAACAGACACCTTCATAACAATATGTAATATGTACAATATACACACTGCAAGTATATATATAATGTAGTAACAGACACCTTCATAACAATATGTAATGTATTTTATATACACACTGCAAGTATATATATAATGTAGTAACAGACACCTTCATAACAATATGTTATATGTTTTGTATACACACTGCAAGTATATATATAATGTAGTAACAGACACCTTCATAACAATATGTAATATGTTTTATATACACACTGCCAGTATATATATATGATGTAGTAACAGACACCTTCATAACAATATGTAATATGTACAAAATACACACTGCAAGTATATATATAATGTAGTAACAGACACCTTCATAACAATATGTAATGTATTTTATATACACACTGCAAGTATATATAATGTAGTAACAGACACCTTCATAACAATATATAATATGTGCAATATACACACTGCAAGTATATATATAATGTAGTAACAGACACTTTCATAACAATATGTAATATGTTTTACATACACACTGCAAGTATATATATAATTAAAGATTAAAGTACCAATGATTGTCACACACACACTTAGATGTGGTGAAATTTGTCCTCTGCATTTGTCCCATCCCAATGTAGTAATAGACACCTTCATAACAATATGTAATATGTTTTATATACACACTGCAAGTATATATATATATAATGTAGTAACATACACCATAACAATATGTAATATGTTTTATATACACACTGCAAGTATATATATAATGTAGTAACAGACACCTTCATAACAATATGTAATATGTTTTATTTACACACTGCAAGTATATATATAATGTAGTAACAGACACCTTCATAACAATATGTAACATGTTTTATATACACACTGCAAGTATGTATATAATGTAGTAACAGACACCTTCATAACAATATGTAATTAGTTTTATATACACACTGCAAGTATATATATAATGTAGTAACAGACACCTTCATAACAATATGTAATATGTACAATATACACACTGCAAGTATATATATAATGTAGTAACAGACACCTTCATAACAATATGTAATATGTACAATATACACACTGCAAGTACAGTATATATATAATGTAGTAACAGACACCTTCATAACAATATGTAATATGTACAATATACACACTGCAAGTACAGTATATATATAATGTAGTAACAGACACCTTCATAACAATATGTAATATGTACAATATACACACTGCAAGTATGTATATAATGTAGTAACAGACACCTTCATAACAATATGTAATATGTTTTATATACACACTGCAAGTATATATATAATGTAGTAACAGACACCTTCATAACAATATGTAATATGTTTGATATACACACTGCAAGTATATATATATAATGTAGTAACAGACACTTTCATAACAATATGTAATATGTACAATATACACACTGCAAGTACAGTATATATATAATGTAGTAACAGACACCTTCATAACAATATGTAATATGTACAATATACACACTGCAAGTATGTATATAATGTAGTAACAGACACCTTCATAACAATATGTAATATGTTTTATATACACACTGCAAGTATATATATAATGTAGTAACAGACACCTTCATAACAATACGTAATATGTACAATATACACACTGCAAGTACAGTATATATATAATGTAGTAACAGACACCTTCATAACAATATGTGATATGTACAATATACACACTGCAAGTATGTATATAATGTAGTAACAGACACCTTCATAACAATATGTAATATGTTTTATATACACACTGCAAGTATATATATAATGTAGTAACAGACACCTTCATAACAATATGTAATATGTACAATATACACACTGCAAGTATATATATAATGTAGTAACAGACACCTTCATAACAATATGTAATATGTTTTATGTACACACTGCAAGTATATACTGTATATAATGTAGTAACAGACACCTTCATAACAATATGCAACATGTTTTATATACACACTGCAAGTATATATATAATATAGTAACAGACACCATAACAATTTGTACAATATTTACCCTATTTTAGTCATTTTAATCATTACCGTAATTTCTTTCCTCAGTGCATTTATTTCCATTCCCATAGCAACGTACTTCCGACTTCTGTCAACAAAAGTGTGTTCCTACGTCCGTAAACAAACGCGAGTGTGTTCTAATCATGGCAGACTTGGTAACAACTATTTTTGGACAAATGAAGATTCACAGCCTTATATTTTTTTGAAGCTGAATAAACCGAGGATGACCTACTGCTCCTAAAAGCGAGCACGAAGGAAGAGTGAGATGTTGGCGCAGACAGAAGCCGAGAGAGTGAGGTGAAAGTGACTCAATGCTGCAAAATGTGGAATTTGGAGACACGCTATATCAACATAAATGGAGTGCTTACAGAAATAAACCAGAAAAAACGTCCTTAGCCAGCTGGACCAAATGCACAACCGTCCATCGAGTGAGTGTTATTACAACTACAGTACATATGTTGTCTGGCTAGTTATGTACAAACAAAACATGAAATAATACTTTACTGTAATATGATTGTTCATGTTTTTCAGTCAGTACAAATTGGTGTCTTATCACATTGTGTATTACAAACTTACACGCGTTTCATGCTGACATAGAAGCTAGCTTATCTCTTGCCGTAGTTAGCTTTTACGGCTAATACTAAAGCATGGCCATGTGTTAGTAGACTAGAAAAAGAGTTCTTACAATAACTATGTCGCTACAGTTTAGTTATTATACAGGTTACGTAATGTAAATGAAGTACTGTTGACGGTTTTTGAATGCATTTTTAAAGTGATTTAGAGGTAGAATTGATTGCTCCCATTAGCTGCATTGCAAGCCACCAAGAACGAGCCGATTTTTACATGTCAGAACGCAAAAAAACTCAACCTTTTGTCTTCTTGTCTCTCATTTGGATTGTAAACAATAGGCAACATTCCAAGAAAAGTGCAGTTCTCCTTTAAGTCACCCAGCATGCAGCTATAAAATATAAAAGGAAATGTTTAATACATTTTATTTCTGACCGTTCAAACATATACACGTAGGACGGAGGATTCTTACTTGTCTATCTTTGTCATTTCTCACAGCCGTGTGCCTAACTGTGTCAGCTGCGCATACTTTTCAGACGTGCTACATACAACGCAAAATAGTGCTCACAAAAAAGTTTATCGGTGTTGATAAATCACATTGTGCATGCTGTATAATATATAGCATTTGCATCTTCTCCTCCCAGTATTGTGGGCGTTTTGATAGTTATCATATATTTTGCATATTCATGAAGACAGACGCTAAATGGATTATTCTGCACACTTAACTGAACTGTGCTATCAAGTTTGCACGAGTTTTAGTACACGCAAACCTGAGCCAGCATGTTGCTCCATCAATGGGTTTTCGCCTCTCAGGTGGCATGGACATATTTCAAGTTGGCAATGCCAGGAGGATTCATTTGGCTCCAATTGTCAGAGAGTAATGCAGGGAGCATGACACATGGCTTTCACTCACGGAGTGGCCAACGCAGTCTGGGTTCGAACTCCGTGGAGTATTTTTGTGGCGAGCTCGAGAGGACTTTGTGCAGCGGTCCAATCAATACAAGCCTTGGCCAAAATGGATTGCAACTGTGGACAGGAATATATGATGACACTGCAGAAGCTCGGGGATGCCACAGCGTAATAAAACCAAAATATAAAACCCAAAACCAGTGAAGTTGTCACGTTGTGTAAATCGTAAATAAAAAGAGAATACAATGATTTGCAAATCCTTCTTAACTTATATTCAATTGAATAGACGGCAAAGACAAGATATTTAATGTTCCAACTGAGAAACATTTTTTTTTTGTTGCAAATAATCATTAACTTAGAATTTAATGGCAGCAACACATTGCAAAAAAGTTGGCAAAGGGGCATTTTTACCACTGTGTTACATGGCCTTTCATTTTAACAACACTCAGTAGACATTTGGAAACTGAGGAGACCAATTTTTTGAGCTTCTCAGGTGGAAATCTTTCCCATTCTTGCTTGATGTACAGCTTAAGTTGTTCAACAGTCCGGGGGTCTCCTTTGTGGTATTTTAGGCTTCATAATGCGCCACACATTTTCAATGGGAGACAGGTCTGGACTACAGGCAGGCCAGTCTAGTACCCACACTCTTTTCCTATGAAGCCACGCTGTTGTAACACATGGCTTGGCATTGTCTTGCTGAAATAAGCAGGGGCGTCCATGATAAAAAGCAACATATGTTGCTCCAAAACCTGTATGTACCTTTTAGCATTAATGGTGCCTTCACAGATGTGAAATTACCCATGCCTTGGGCACTAATGCACCGCCATACCATCACAGATGCTGGCTTTTCGCTGAGACACGACGTCCACAGTTTCCAAAAACAATTTGAAATGTGGACTCGTCAGACCACAGAACATTTTTACACTTTGCATCAGTCCATCTTAGATGAGCTCGGGCCCAGCAAAGCCGGCGGCGTTTCTGGGTGTTGTTGATAAATGGCTTTCGCTTTGCATAGTAGAGTTTTAACTTGCACTTACAGATGTTGCAACAAACTGTAGTTACTGACAGTGGTTTTCTGAGCCCATGTGGTGATATCCTTTACACACTGATGTCGCTTTTTGATGCAGTACCGCCTGAAGGATCGAAGGTCACGGGCATTCAATGTTTATTACGCTTACGTGCAGTGATTTCTTCAGATTCTCTGAACCTTTTGTTGATATTACAGACCGTAGATGGTGAAATCCCTAAATTCCTTGAAATAGCTGGTTGAGAAATGTTGTTCTTAAACCGTTCGACAATTTGCTCAAGCATTTGTTGACAAAGTGGTGACCCTCGCCCCATCCTTGTTTGTGAATGACTGAGCATTTCATGGAAGCTGCTTTTATACCCAATAATGGCACCCACCTGTTCCCAATTAGCCTGTTCACCTGTGGGATGTTCCAAAGTGTTTGATGAGCATTCCTCAACTTTATCAGTCTTTTTTGCCACTTGTGGCACATCAAAATCCAAATGAGCTAATATTTGCAAAAAAAAAAAAGTTTTCCAGTGTGAACATTAAATATCTTGTCTTTGCAGTCTATTCAGTTGAATATAAGTTGAAAAGGATTTGCAAATCATTGTATTCTGTTTTTATTTACCATTTACACAACATGCCAACTTCAATGGTTTTGGGTTTTGTATGATTGTGTGAGCATTGTTTGGTCAGGGAGTGTCTACTCCACTTAATTACTTGAGCGAGGCTACCCAGGCAGAAGAAATTAGCCAATGACTTCGCTCGTGTAATTTGGTGTGGATAATAGTGGTTGATGCAGTCTCTGTAGACCAGGGGTGTCCAAAGTGCGTCCCACAGCTATTTTTTTAACGGCACATTCTAAAAGTACGATTAGTTTAGATTATTATTTCTTTTGGTCAGTGGTCAACAAAATAAACAAACAGTTTTACATTCATAAATTGAAAATGTTGCAGACCGAAAGGGTTTAGGCTGAAGTTGAGCACTTTATTTCGCCTAACTCTATAAACAATCTCAAATACAAGATGTAGTAAAACCGGGAGACATCGGGCTCTGATCTTGTGCTTTATAGAAGTATGAAATTTCCTTTACTCAACATATTATAAATACACCTTGTACACAACAAACACTGTTCAAATATATACACAGTAAAGACATAGACAAGCAGTTGTGAAATATCCCTGTACACGTGTTGGTTAAATATTACTACCAATAATATACTATATACAAACACTTATACTTCCATTATTATTTATATCCCACATTTAGTTTTGTAATTAACATTGATCATAGTATTAACTACTGCAGTGTTGATTAAAAAACATAAAAAGTGAGATAAAAGAGCAAACAGGTGAAATGTAACAAGAGAATGTTGATTCTAATAAAACTAAGCTGTCATGGAGGCTGTTTTTTTTCTTTATAGCAGTGATTGCTCAAAAAATAATAATCAAAATCTTACTAATTGTCAACATTTTTCTGAACGAAACCCTTCCAGGTCCAAACTTGAGTGGAGCCCTTAAGGTTGACATTTTTGTATATACTGTATTGCAGTGTTTTTCAACCTTTTTTGAGGCACACCACCAGCAGAAAACATAAAAAAATGAAACTCAGCAGCCGATATTGACAGTAAAAAGTCGTTCTCGCAATTGTTGGATATTGATTCAAACCATAACCAACCATGCATCACTATAGCTCTTGTCTCACAGTAGACGACCTGTCACATCACGCTGTGACTTATTTTGAGTTTTTTGGTGTTTTCCTGTGTGTAGTGTTTTAGTTATTGTCTTGCGCTCCTATTTTGGTGTTGATTGTCATGTCATGTACGGATGTACTTTGTGGACGCCGTCTGCTGCTCCGCACGCTGTAAGTCTTTGCTGTCGTCCAGCATTCTGTTTTTGTTTACTTTGCAGCCAGTTCAGTTTTAGTTTTGTTTTGCATAGCCATCCTTAAGCTTCAATGCCTTTTCTTAGCGGCACTCGCCTTTTGTTTATTTTTGGTTTAAGCATTAGACACTTTTTTACCTGCACTCTGCCTCCCGCATATTGTGATCACGACGAACCATGTTCCCGACATCTACAAAGCAATTAGCTACCTGCTGCCACCTACTGATATTGAAGAGTATTACACGATTACTCTGCCGAGCTCTAGACAGCACCGACACTCAACAATGGCACATTTGCGGATTATAATTACTGGCAAAAAATATTTTTTACCCAATTACCGTATTTTTCGGACTTTAGTCGCAGTTTTTTTCATAGTTTGACCGGGGGTGCGACTTATACTCAGGAGCGACTTATGTGTGAAATTATTAACACACTACCGTAAAATTCACGTAAGAGACTAGACGTATAAGATTTCATGGGATTTAGCGATTAGGAGTGACAGATTGTTTGGTAAACGTATAGCATGTTCTATATGTTATAGTTATTTGAATGACTCTTACCATAATATGTTACGTTAACATACCAGGCACATTCTCAGTTGGTTATTTATGCCTCATATAACGTACACTTATTCAGCCTGTTGTTCACTATTCTTTATTTATTTTAAATTGCCTTTCAAATGTCTATTCTTGGTGTTGGCTTTTATCAAATAAGTTTCCCCCAAAAATGCGACTTATACTCCAGTGCGACTAATATATGTTTTTTTCCTTCTTTATTATGCATTTTCGGCCGGTGCGACTTATACTCCGAAAAATACGGTAGGTGAAATGACAATCTCCCACGGCACACCAGACAGTATCTCACGGTACACTAGTGTGCCGCGGCACAGTGGTTGAAAAACACTGAACTACTGGTGTTGATTAAAAAACATAAAAAGTGGGATAAAAGAGCAAACAGGTGAAATTTAACAAGATAATGTTGATTCTAATAAAACTAAGCTGCCATGCAGGCTGTTTTTTCCCCGCTTTAAAGCGGTCATTGCTCAGAAAAAAAATTGTAAACATTTTTCTGTCCCCAGGACCAAACTTGAGTGGAGTCCTAAAGGTTTAATTTTTTGGTAACACTTTAGAATGGGGAACATATTCACCATTAATTAGTTGCTTATTAAAGTAACAAAGACTTAATTTAGAGTTATTTGGACACTAGGGGAACATATAAGGGTTAGGGTTACTAATAAGAGATAATTCTGAGGTTATTGAGGGAAGACTCTTAGTTAATGACTTACTGCTTGTATAATAAGGCCATGCAGAATAAGGCATTAGTAAGTACTTAAAGGCCTACTGAAAGCCACTACTACCGACCACGCAGTCTGATAGTTTATATATCAATGATGAAATCTTAACATTGCAACACGTGCCAATACGGCCGGGTTAGATTAGTAAAGTGCAATTTTAAATTTCCCGCGAAACATCCTGCTGAAAATGTCTCGGTATGATGACGTCTGCGCGTGACGTCCCGGATTGTAGCGGACATTTTGGGACAGCATTGTGGCCAGCTATTAAGTGGTCTGTTTTCATCGCAAAATTCCACAGTATTCTGGACATCTGTGTTGGTGAATCTTTTGCAATTTGTTTAATGAACAATGAAGACAGCAAAGAAGAAAGCTGTAGGTGGGAAGCGGTGTATTAGTGGCCGGCTGCAGCAACACAAACACGTAGCCGGTGTTTCATTGTTTACATTCCCGAAAGATGACAGTCAAGCTTTACCATTGGCCTGTGGAGAACTGGGACAACAGAGACTCTTACCAGGAGGACTTTGAGTTGGATACGCATGCTTGTGGAGATGGGACAACAGAGACTCTTACCAGGAGGACTTTGAGTTGGATACGCGCTACCGTGAGTACGCAGCTGCGGCTTCCAAACATTTGATCGCTTGCCCGTACGTGCGTGCCGCTATGTGCATGTCACGTACGTAACTTTGGGGAAATATATGTGCTGTATGAACTTTGCGGAGGTGAACGGTACTTTGGGCTGTGGGATTGAGTGTGTTGTGCGGGTGTTTGATTTGTATTGGCGGGTTATATGGACGGGAGGGGGGAGGTGTTTGTTATGCGGGATTAATTTGTGGCATATTAAATATAAGCCTGGTTGTGTTGTGGCTAATAGAGTATATATATATGTCTTGTGTTTATTTACTGTTTTAGTCATTCCCAGCTGAATATCAGGTCCCACCCGCCTCTCACAGCATCTTCCCTATCTGAATCGCTTCCACTGCCCTCTAGTCCTCCACTCTCACTTTCCTCATCCACAAATCTTTCATCCTCGCTCAAATTAATGGGGAAATCGTCGCTTTCTCGGTCCGAATTGCTCTCGCTGCTGGTGGCCATGATTGTAAACAATGTGCAGATGTGAGGAGCTCCACAACCTGTGACGTCACGCTACTTCCGGTACAGGCAAGGCTTTTTTATCAGCGACCAAAAGTTGCGAACTTTATCGTCGATGTTCTCTACTAAATCCTTTCAGCAAAAATATGGCAATATCGCGAAATGATCAAGTAAGACACATAGAATGGACCTGCTATCCCCGTTTAAATAAGAAAATCTCATTTCAGTAGGCCTTTAATAATGACTAGTTAAGAGCCAATATGTTACTAATTTGCATGTTAATAAGCAACTTATTAATGGTGAATATGTGTTCCCCATACTAAAGTGTTACCAATTTTTTGTATATATTGTATTGGTTTTAAAAATGAAAAATATCAAAACGGCCCCCGCTTGCCTTGATTTTTCAGTGTGCGGCCCTCAGTGGAAATAGTTTGGACACCCCTGCTGTAGACGCTGATTGGCAACACGGAAAGCAGCGTCATGGTCGTATTAAAAACCGTCTTGTTTTCCCCACCACGTGTCGCCCTCTTCACAAAGTTCGGTGGACATTGTTTTGCATCACCCCGCCAAATGTCCCGTTACTTTTGCACGCCGCCCTCTCGCCTGACAGCATGTTTTATGTAAATGTGGCACGCTGAGCGATCGACAATCACCGCACAACCGCACACATTATTTGTGTTACCAAACGCACGCGTTCATACGCCGTTAATAATAAATGCGCTGTCAAAAAAAAAAAAAAAAAAAAAGATTAAAATCAATAGACTGAATAAAATATCCCAGCGCCTAAACTGCCAGAGGGAGCGAAACAAATTCGCCTGAAAGTAAATAAACTTTCAGCCATCTGTCAGTTGACATTTTTCAGACAGAGCCCGTCGGCAGAGGTCAGACACGCACACACACCTGCAACCATATGCTGCATGCACGCACACACACACACACACACACACACACACACACACACACACACACACACACACACACACACACACACACACACACACACACACACACTAAAAGACTAGTAGAGGAAGGCAGCTGTAGTGTTGACTGTGCCTGAGACCTGCATCTCGCCCATCCTTCCATGTTTCAAGAAAACACTTACTCACCTCGTCTCTTTACTCTTTGAGTGTGTGTGTGTGTTCTTGTATTCCTACCCTTCTTGAGACATCAACAAGGAAAAGTAGCTTCCATATGAGGAGGTGTGAACAAGTTGGGACATAAATCATGGTCCCAATACGGAAAAGCGTTGCATCTAATAGAGAATGTCTCATTTGCACCCCTGGTGGTGAAATCTATCAAAGTGAGGGTGGTCCCAAAAAGGAGCGATTTTTCAAATTGACTGTGTGTCGGTTTTAAAAGTGCTCCCCCTCTGGTCAACATATGAAATAACAAGTGTGTAAGAAATTGAAATGTGCCCCCTTTGGCCAAAATTAATAAAACAAATATGTATATAGAGACATACTGTAATAATGAAGTAAATACTGTAGATTAAAAACCAATTACGAACAAAAAAAATAAAAATATGTACCTCAAAAGCAGTGTTTTTCTCACAATGTGTCAACTTTTTTCTTACAATATTGGGAACAATTTCTCATATACTTTCAGTTTCTGTAATATTGCAATATTTTCTCGTAATATTATTACTTTTATATGTAAAATTGTTACTTTTTAATGCAAAACGGTGACATTTGTCATGTAAAATTACGACTTTTATCACAATATTGCCAATTTTTTTGTTGATTTTGTAGATTAGTGAAATGTTTTGAGTAAAATTATGACTTTTGTCATAATTTTGCCAAGTAAAAATGGATTGATTATAACATTGCTGACATTTTAAAGTTTTCTTAACATTTTTTGACTTTTGTCGAGTACAAGTACGACTCTTTACATGAAATTGCCAAAATGTTAAGCTTTTCTTGTAAAATTGCGACTATTATTGAGTAAAATTCCAAAGTTTATCATAATGTTGCACAAATGTTCAGTTTTTCTTGTAAAGTTTTGACTTGCCTTGAGTAAAATTACGACTTTTATTATAATACTGCCAAATTGTAAGTGTTTCTTGTGAAATTGTGACATTTTTCTTGTGAAATTCCAACTCATTTTTCATAACAAGCTTTTTTATAATTGCATAGTATGTATATATTATTAATGTTTTTTTTTTTTTTTTACTTAAAAGCAGTGTTTTTCTTACAATGTGTCAACTTTTTTCTTACAATATTGGGAACAATTTCTCATATTCTTTCAGTTCCTGTAATATTGCATTATTTTCTCGTTAAATTATTACTTTTATATGTAAAATTGTTACTTTTTAATGCAAAACGGTGACATTTGTCATATAAAATTCCGACTTTTATCACAATATTGCCAATTTTTTTGTTGATCTTGTAGTATTGTGAATTCTTTTGAGTAAAATTATGACTTTTGTCATAATTTTGCCAAGTAAAAATGGATTAATTATAATATTGCTGACATTTTAAAGTTTTCTTATAAAATTGTGACTTTTGTCGAGTAAA
Source organism: Entelurus aequoreus (assembly GCF_033978785.1). Lineage (NCBI taxonomy): Eukaryota > Metazoa > Chordata > Actinopteri > Syngnathiformes > Syngnathidae > Entelurus > Entelurus aequoreus. The sequence continues at coordinate 24,228,687 of NC_084758.1, forward strand.
AGTACGACTATTTTCATAAAATTGCCAAAATGTTAAGCTTTTCTTGTAAAATTGCGACTATTATTGAGTAAAATTCCAACTTTTATCATAATATTGCACAAATGTTCAGTTTTTCTTGTAAAGTTTTGACTTGCCTTGAGTAAAATTACGACTTTTATTATAATACTGCCAAATTGTAAGTGTTTCTTGTGAAATAGTGACATTTTTCTTGTGAAATTCCAACTCATTTTTCACAACAAGCTTTTTTATATTTGCATAGTATGTATATATTATTAATGTTGTAAATACACATCTTTATATATCTAGAAAGGGTGGTCCTAAAGAGGTAGGCATTTTTCTCAGGTCTCAAGAAGGTAACAAATACAAGAATGTGTGTGTGTGTGTGTGTGTGTGTTCCTCCAACAGAATGCATTAGCTGAGTCAAAACATTTCACTTGCTTAGTAGATATTTGGCTCCGTAGCGCTGCTAAATGCTTCTAAGCGGCAGCGAGACGCGTTACTTAGCACTAAGGAGCCTTGTCATTTTCTCGCATTTTATTTGATCTGCGACTGGTTGCCAACAACACTGGGAGATCGACAAGCCCGACACTTGCAGAATTGCATGTGGAGCAAACACCAGAGACCATTTGTACTTGTCAAAATTAAAAACACATCCATATTTATATATTAGGTTGCATGTGAATCGAATACTGTTGCACCTTTAGAGGACAAGGAACCACATTTGGTAACATTCATTGTTCTACGACAGGGTGCAGAATCGTTATTTTTGCCAAGAAAAGTTACACAATTAAAGTGAAATAATATTTAAATGATAAAATATAGTAAAACATAAGACATCAAGGATTTGTACAGTAAGTTTACACAAATATTAAAGGGGCCTTATCATGCAAAACCAACCTTTTTTATCCTTTCCATTCTTTGGAACTGAGCTACTGTGTGGAACAATTTCCCTTGTGGATCAATAAAGTTTGTCTAAGTCTAAATCTACCCAGATTGCCATTTTTAGTTTGTGCCCGCACATCTGCAAAATGGCCAAGATACGACTTGAAGAACGAACATGCTGTTATTGGCTGTATTAATCGACTCAGGACGATATTCAAACCTCCACTCTCATCTGAAGAAGTTAGAAGTGCACGGCTAACTTTTTTGTTTCAAGGCAATGTTCCTTCAGCTGTGAAGAAGTCGCTTGGAGTGTGTGCCAAGAAGAGTCCTACTTCACAAACTTACACAAAAAGATGGATTTTCAGAAATACTACTTTTAATGGTGGGCTCTGTGACTACCATTTACGGCAATTGAGGAGACAATGAAACGGTAAGTAATAACAGTAGGTTAGAAATGTGTGAATGATACATTAGCAATGTTAGCGTCAATTGTTGTGTAGATAGCTTAGCCTTCTACTAAAAGACAATAGCATCACAGTCCTTCAGCAAAATAAAGAATGATTTCCCTAAAAACTACTTTTAATTGGATCAGTGCTTACTGTGTTTGGCAATGGACCAGTTAGTGATATAATTTGTTATTATGTTAGCAACGTACCTTATAGCATAACTGATGGACTTGAGCCTCTAATTGTTTACAACTCAAAACAGCTGTGCAGTGTAGTTATTTACATGATATAGAATAGAAAAGCATTTTATTGTCAATATACACATGTCTTTGTCCAGGATCTAGCTTTAGAAAGTTCAACTCAGTAGAAGTTTAACCTTCGCCAGCATGTATAGTTCCAGACCTGTACGCCAGCATCTAACAACTTTGCCTCTCAAAATTATCTGTTTTGAAAGGGAGCGAAAAAGTGACTTAAAAATAGGTCTGGAAAACTAAATCTATGCAAATGTTCACCAAAGAACCACAATTACATGATATGAAGACCACAAGGAAGTGTTTTAAATGAAGAAAAAATGTATGACATGACCCCTTTAATATAAAATTGTATTTAACAAAAGAAAATGATGCTGCCATATCATTACATTAACTTTAATCCCCAAAGATAAAAATATACAGCAAAAATTATGATAGTTAAAATATTTAGAAAAAATTAATTGTGTAATGGGCTGATATCAATTAATATTTTTTCTTTGAAAAATAGTTAAATTAATTAGGGCTGTGAATAATCAAAAACAATTAACGCATTAATAATGTATATTGTATGCACAAATTAATCATGCAATTCAAATAAAGATGTCACTTTAGATAAAACTGTTTGAGCAAATAAATTATGTAAATTCGATAAAACATTTAAAAAATGTTCCTGTTGAATATTCTGACACTTAAATTGCATTTGTGTCCAAATACAAAGCTCTTTTTTATAATTAATTCAAATTATGCTAGCTAGCGAGTAGGGCTGCAACTAACGATTAATTTGATAATCAATTAATCTGTCAATTATTACTTCGATTAATAATCGGATAAAAGAGACAAACTAAATTTCTATCCTTTCCAGTATTTTATTGGGGGGAAAAAAGCATACTGGCACCATACTTATTTTGATTATTGTTTCTCAGCTGTTTGTACATGTTGCAGTTTATAAATAAAGGTTTATAATAAAATAAAAACAATTAAAAAAAATTGCCTCTGCGCATGCGCATAGCATAGATCCAACGAATCGATGACTAAATTAATCGCCAACTATTTTTATAATCGGTTTTAATCGATTTAATTGATTAGTTGTTGCAGCCCTACTAGCGAGTAATGTAAGTAACCTGTGATTAATCATGATTAATCCAAATTCAAAAGTGTGATTACTCTGATTTACAAAATAATCATTTGACATATTTGATATTAATTATGACTTTGTGTAGTATTGTTTTCCTTTTGGCAAGTTTGAACATCTCCTGCTAACAAGTAAACACTCATACGATAGTGAAATCCTACTATGCAATTTATAATAAGCTCATATTTGTTGGTATATTTCCTGCTTTCTTACATACTTTTCTATTTACATACCGATTAACAAGGAAATACATGCAGATCAGTATTCATTTGCAAACTGGTTTTATTTTAGTGATTATTTTTGCAAACTGCGCCTTCCTGCCGCAAGACAATCAAATTGTATTATTATAACGGCTGCATTAAGTGCCGCAAAGTGTCCGCCCACAGTGTGCTTCTACGGTCGCGCTTATTCTTCCCCGGTGTAATGGCGTGCTATCGCAGAGGAAGGACGTCGGTGGAAAAGAACACTTGAATCCTCGGAGGCCTCATGAAAAGACGCAACTGTTCTTCTGACGCGGCGCTTATAAGGCAGGCACCATCAGCTACCAGAGTCATGGAAGACATAAAAGAAGAGTGCTCTTAACATTGTGGGTTTGTGTAGAAAAAGATGCTTATTGGAGAGTCTCTTGTTGCTTTTACAAAAAGCCAGACTTCTTTCTGTGTCACTATTCTGTAGTGAGGGGTAAAGAGCACTCTTTTTTCAAACAAATAGCTGCGCAGAAAGGAATATGAAATGCAAATAGTCGACAGGCAATGCAAATAGTCGACAGGTAAAGAACAAGGACTGTCCCCGCCCTTTGGGCACAACAGATGTGTTGTGCGCAGGGACCAGCTATTTGCTGTCAATAAATAAATGTTAATGTACTACATGTGAGATTTGCAAATGTACAGTTTGTAAGGCAGAGGTAGTGGGGTTGATTTAGGAAGGGTTATAGATTTGTCCAAAAGAAGTTAAAGGGGAACTGCACTTTTTGGGGGATTTTTGCCTATTGTTTACAATCATTATGAGGAACAAGAACGCACATAGTGTTTTTATTTAGGATTTTAAAGATGATAAAAAAAAAAAATGCTTGAAAGATTTTGGACAAAAATAGAACAAACACATTCTGAAAATATTACAATAAAAATATAGAAAAAAATACCGGTAGCGGCAAAGTTTAGATCCATGAAGGAAAGAAGAAAGTGAATGAATGATTATAACTGAATAAATATGCATAAAAATGTGTTTTCTTTTGTATTATTTTTGTTTAAATGAATTTAGTAATGTTTATGACAACCTTTTTCCGAGACACAATATAGAATGTGAGATATGACAGGATAATGCATACATTAATAATTTGTTTTCAAAACTTTTATAAAAAAATGGGACCCCAAATATTTACTGTGGGACCCCATTTTTATGACATTTAGAAAATTTCTAGCGCCAACACTGGTGGAGTATTGGTGCGTGCAAAACAGCAGCAGGCGGCTGTGGCTTGCGGGCCGGTTCTAATACTAATCAAATATCATCCTGGGGGCCACAGATAATTCATTCGCGGGCTGGATCGGGCCCTTGAGCCTTGACTTTGACACCCCTGGTCTAAAACAACTTCAAAACCTTCCATCAACGTTTTACATACACACTGCAAGTATATATATGTAATGTAGTAACAGACACCTTCATAACAATATGTAATATGTACAATATACACACTGCAAGTATATATATAATGTAGTAACAGACACCTTCATAACAATACGTAATATGTACAATATACACACTGCAAGTATATATATAATGTAGTAACAGACACCTTCATAACAATACGTAATATGTACAATATACACACTGCAAGTATATATATAATGTAGTAACAGACACCTTCATAACAATATGTAATATGTTTTATATACACACTGCAAGTATATATATAATGTAGTAACACACACCTTCATAACAATATGTAATATGTACAATATACACACTGCAAGTATATATATAATGTAGTAACAGACACCTTCATAACAATACGTAATATGTACAATATACACACTGCAAGTATATATATAATGTAGTAACAGACACCTTCATAACAATACGTAATATGTACAATATACACACTGCAAGTATATATATAATGTAGTAACAGACACCTTCATAACAATATGTAATATGTTTTATATACACACTGCAAGTATATGCATAATGTAGTAACAGACACCTTCATAACAATATGTAATGTTTTATATACACACTGCAAGTATATATATAATGTAGTAACAGACACCTTCATAACAATATGTAATATGTTTTATATACACACTGCAAGTATATATATAATGTAGTAACAGACACCTTCATAACAATATGTAATATGTTTGATATACACACTGCAAGAATATATATAATGTAGTAACAGACACCTTCATAACAATATATAATATGTTTTATATACACACCAAGTATATATATAATGTAGTAACAGACACCTTCATAACAGTATGTAATATGTTTGATATACACACTGCAAGTATATATATAATGTAGTAACAGACACCTTCATAACAATATGTAATATGTAAAATATACACACTGCAAGTATATATATAATGTAGTAACAGACACCTTCATAACACTATGTAATATGTACAATATTTACCGTTTTTTGATGATTTTAATCATCGTTGGGACGTATTTCTTCTTATATTGTTATTTAATGATGAAATGGACCAAAAGGTCTCATCTGACCCTCATGAATTCATCATTTACTGAGAGGATGACTTTCTGACTGCTGGACACTGTGGACAAAAGCCTAATTTTTTTACCCTTTATTTTTAAACCACATCGTGTGGTATATTATTAGTTTGCATTTCATTTACTAACACTTAAGTTAAAGAAATATGACCTAACATTTTATGTTTATTTACCATAAATTCCGGACTGTAAGCCGCTACTTTATTTCTACACTTTGAACCCTGCGGCTTATGCAGCTTTCAACTGGATGAAGTAGAAGTGCCGTCCATAGTGTTTCTACCTGTATAGATTCTCCATTCATCACTCCATGCATCATTTGCAAGTTTTACAATATAACCAAAACAATTCTTATTTACTAAACCATCCCATGTGTGATGTCGGTAGGTGTTTTCTTTCATATTGGTACGTGCTATCATAACGTAATCAAATGAGCGTTGTTAGCATTAACCTATATGCTAACACGTTTACAAGTGTCTGTGTTAGTATTATTAACTTACAACGGCATTCTTTTTGCATTGTTTCAGTTTCACAAATTCCTCAGTAATTTCACCAAAACATCCCCGTGGAGTTATTGAATCTGTTTAGCTAATTGGAGAGCTAGCTTCCGCAGCTATTGGGTCTGTGACAAGACTTCTGTTTTGTTTGATCAGCCGTTTTACTGCCATGTTACAAACACCATTTGGAAACAATTAAGATATGTATATAAACATTTACAGAGTATTTCTATGTAACTAACTCATTTTACAACATATATATTTGTTTTTATTTATGAATTCGTCTAATCTGTTATTGAACAGTTTTTCAATAATTTTAGAAAATTGTGGAATTAGAGAAACAGGTCTGTAGTTTGTAAACTGGTGTTTGTCTGCAGTCTTATAAATCGGTACGATTTTTGCTATTTTCATATTGTCTGGGAATTTGCCTGTTTGAAATGATAGGTTGCTGATGTATGTTAAAGGTTCCGAATTCTCTTCAATAACCTATTATATCGTTTTCATATCAATTTCGTTGCAATCAGTTCAGGTCTTGGATTGACTTTTTTCACAATATTTAATATTTTCTCTTTCGTCACTCCTTCAAGGAACATAGAGTTGGGGTTTCTATCTATGGTGTCATTCAAGTCCTCAACTGACTCAATTAATTGGAAATCTCATGTAAAAAATATACAACATAAAGTAGCAAGAAATACATTAATAATGAATAAAGCAAAACATGTTCTAGATCAAAAATCACTTCATATTCTCTACTGCTCACTAGTGTTACATATCTGAGTTATTGTGCAGAAATATGGGGAAATAACTACAAATGTGCGCTTCATTCACTAACTGTGCTACAAAAAAGATCAATTAGAATAATACATAATGTTGGATATAGAGAACACACAAACCCTTTATTTATTAAATCACAATTATTGAAATTCAACGATTTGGTGCATTTGCAAACAGCTAAAATGATGTACAAAGCAAACTATAACCTTCTAGCCAAGAATGTACAACAATTCTTCTCAACAAAAGAGGAGAAATATAATCTTAGAGGAAAATCTCATTTAAAACATTTGTATGCTCGTACAACACTTTTAAAACCTTTAGTATATCAGTATGTGGAATTAAATTATGGAATGGATTAAGCAAAGAAATCAAACAAAGCACCAATATGATTTAGTTTAAGAGACTGTTCAAACTACAAATGTTCACAAAGTACACAGAACAAGAACTATAATGAACATCTTGAACCCTTTTCTCCCTTTTTTTTTATTGAGACAAAAATTATTTATGTATTTAATATTTGTATGTTTACTATGGTATATCATTTATTAGTTCACTGTTCTGTCACAGAGAACAAGGAAATGGGATACAATTGCTATGGTATGAAAAGGGGTAGGATTAAATAAGCGCTGCTTCTTCCTACTCCTTTTCGGACGTGCTGTAATGAAGCAACTGGAACTGGGTGATGCATTACATTGTATCGTATGCATGTTCCAAATAAACTGAAACTGAACTGAACTGAATATCTGCGGCTTATAGTCCGGTGCGGCTGATATATATGGGAAAATATTGTTTTCTTCTAAAATTAAGTGGGTGCGGCTTTTACACGGGACCTGGAAAAGCCCGTCTGAGCAACTTTACGCTGAGGAGACGCCACTGATGTTCAGTCCGGAAAATACGGTCCATGGTATCAGTGTAGAAATATACTAAACCACTCCTCCATACGTCATCAGTCTGATTTGTATAAATTGCCCTGAACTGTAAAATGCGGTGGAAACAGAAACCATACAGGTATGTGTGGTTTAAAGTTCCTGAATTTTTGGTGGAAAGAGTAGGCCCGCAAATGTTCCGGTCTTTGGAGGTAGTATTGGAGACAATCACATCTAGAACTACCCTACCTTTACAGCACAGGTGTCAAACTCAAGACACAAGGGCCAGACCTGGCCCACCATATCATTTTATATATTTTACACTACACTTTAGGTTATTATCTGATCATGCAACTACATATTCCAAGCATTTTTTAGGTCATCAAAAATAAATACTTGTATATCTATTGCCTTGATGTACAATTGTACATTTCCATGCCTCCTGATGACACTAGACCAATTGATACTCTTTTTAATTGTACTTTTGATTTTAAATCCTGGATGGCAGGTAACTTTTTATAGCTTAACCAGGACAAAACTGGGCATAGTTTTCGACTCTGACCTTAGTTTTATACCACATATAAAAAATATAACATAAAATGTTTTCATCATCTTAAGAATATAGCCTGAGTTTGCCCAATTATCTCTCAGGGCAAGACAGAGAGGCTAATGCATGCTTTTATTACAAGTCGTATAGATTCGTCTAACGCCTTGCTTTCTGCTCTTCCTAAAAAGGTTATTGCACTTTTACAACTACTCCAAAATTCAGCGGCACGTGTCCTGACAAAGACCAGAAGGCAGGCGCACATTACACCAGTTTTAAAATCACTGCATTGGCTCCGCGTGTGTTTCAGGATCAATTTTAAGGTTTTGCTTATGGTTTATAAATGTTTTTGTGGTATTGGGCCTTCTTATCTTTCAGATTTACTTTTACCCTACGAACTTTTGCGGGCCCTGAGATCCTCCGGCACTCATTTCCTAATTATTCCAAAAGTCAGGACACAAAGTCACGGGATGGCATCTTTCCACTATTATGGGCCCCGTCTATGGAACAGCTTGTCAGAGGCCCTCAGGTTCATGTTTTTAAGAGCAGGCTTAAGAACCACCTTTTTGATTTGGCTTTTACCTAATATTTATTATTATTATTGAAGTCATTCATACTTTACTTTTTATCTTATTAGTTACGCAATATTATATGTAGTTCTACTTATTATATATTTACTGTGTGTGTGTGTATATATATATATATATATACTGTGTATATATTATATACACACACACACACACACACACACACACACACACACACACACACACACACACACACACACACACACACACACACACACACACACACACACACACACACACACACACACACACTATATATTGCCAAAAGTATATGGCCACCCATCCAAATGATCAGAATCAGGTGTCCTAATCACTTGGCCTGGCCACATGGATGACAGACCCCGGTGTGGATGATCTTGACTGGCCTGCACAGAGTCCTGACCTGAACCCGATAGAACACCTTTGGGATGAATTAGAACGGAGACTGAGAGCCAGGCCTTCTCGACCAACATCAGTGTGTGACCTCACCAATGCGCTTTTGAAAGAATGGTCGAACATTCCTATAAACACACTCCGCAACCTTGTGGACAGCCTTCCCAGAAGAGTTGAAGCTGTAATAGCTGCAAAAAATGGGCCGACATCATATTGAACCCTATGGGTTAGGAATGGGATGGCACTTCAAGTTCATATGTGAGTCAAGGCAGGTGGTCAAATACTTTTGGCAATATATATATATACATATATATTTTTTTTAATCTTTATTTGTTTTACCTGTATTTTACCCTTTATTCCTACTCATGGTTCCTACTATTTTAAAGGTTTTATTATTCATACTTTCCAGTGTTTTTCAGAGGGAGCTATCTGCATCAGCGGTTATTGACCGTGCTTGTGGGGGCGCTTTGTGTCAGCATCCTGGTGGCCATGATCTGATGACCTCCCGGCGCAGACAGCTCCTGTGATAGTGTTTACTCACCTGGCTCCTTTGTACTCAGCCATGCATTCATTTGTTCGTATTTGCGCGCGATAATGGGGGATGTGAGTCATCTGGGTGTTGTTTTTAGGTCTGTAAAGCACTTTGCGTTGCATTTTTTTGACGTATGAAAAGCGCTTTATAACGTTTGATTGATTGATACAGTATTTGCGTCGTGGCCCTGAGGAAAAACGAGTTTGACAGCCGCGTTTGAGAGGTAGCATAATAGAGTCCAGACGACTGGATTCCGTGTAAAAGGCACCAATATATAAATAGCAGATCTTGAGAGATGTCCGTGTGAAAGAGTTGAAGTAGCAGATGGACTTTGGCAACACCTACCTTTAAATGGAGTTGATTGCTGCTTCTACTGTCAGATTTTGTATTTCACTTAAGAATGAAGACACTTACCCAACAGGTCCAGGCATGTGTGCTATCTGCTAATATATGCTAATGAATAGCTCCAGCTGAGGTTTTTTTGTGGACGTTTAGATGTGAAAACTCACCCAGGAGAGTGTTCCTTACATGGCAAGAGTTTGGATGTCTTTAGTCATGTGACTTACTGTCTGCAGCTCACCTGTGTGCTCTTAGTAGCGCTTTAACTCGCAAGTCAAGACATGGGGAACGTTCCAATGCGTTGTTAGGAAGCAAAAAAAACGAGACCTGATCGCCCATGAATCATCTCAACAGTCATTTTTCAACAGAGAGACAAAAGAAGTACCAACCTCGGCTTGTTTGCGCCACACGTCCAGGTTCTTGCGCTGCGCTTTGGAGAAATGGTCCCATGCCTTTTGTTTGGAAGCGGCTTGGAATACAGACACAATCTGCTCAACTGTGGCGGGATGCAGGGGGGCAAGGAGCAGAGACCATCCAGAGACGCAGAGACAGAGACAGAGGGCAGGTGGGAGGGAGCAGAGGAGCGAGAGAGTGGAGTCAACTAGAGGGCTCTATATAAAAGTACTTTGTGTGTGTGTGTGTGTTCTTGTATTTCTACCCTTCTTGAGACATCAACAAGGAAAAGTACCTTCCATATGAGGACCGAAATCATGGTCCCAATACAGAAAACCATTGCATCCAATAAAGAGCCAAATACTAGAGTCCGTGAACATTGCTCCAAAGTCAGGATTTTTTGTTGATTTAATGTGCATACAAAAGTAAACATTGACAGGTGCAAAGGCAGCAATATATGATAAAAGAAGACGGTAGCTAAAGAAGGACTTCCCTATTCATCCCCCCAAAAAAACCGCCGAGTGAACAGCTGATTTTACGACTTCCGGTGGGGACGTAAGTCAACCCGCGTCCCATATGTGACCATAGGATGAACAAATACACTACGGTACTAAGACTATAGTGGCCATTAAGTTACCTTCTACAGCTGGGTTGCCCAAAGTGCGGTCTGTGACTCGTTTGTCATCGGCCTTAAGCACATTACAAAAAACAAAGATAGAGATCTCATTTGCACCCCTGGTGGTGAAATCTATCAAAATGAGGGTGGTCCCAAGAAAGGATGGATTTGTTCAATTTGACTGTGTGTCGGTTTTAAAAGTGCTCCCCCTCTGGTCAACATATGTAATAAAAGGTGTGTAAGAAATTGAAATTGGCCAAAATTGATAAAATAAATATGTATAGAGAGACATATTATAATAACTTGAAGTAAATAATGAAGATTAAAAAACAATTTTAATTAAAAAAATAAATAAATAAATAAATAAATTAATGTGTCGATTTTTTTTCTTATAAAACTGGGAATAATTCCTCATATTATTTCAGTTTGTAATATTGCAATATTTTCTCGGAAAATTAATACTTTTTTATGTAAAATTATTACATTTTAATGCAAAATGGTGACATTTGTCCTATAAAATTCTGACTTTTGTCACAATATTGCCAATATTTTTGTTGTTCTTGTAAAAAAGTGAAATTGTTTGAGTAAAATTATAACTTCTGTCATAATTTTGCCAAGTAAAATTCCGATTATTATTATAAAATTGTGACTTTTGTCGAGTAAAATTACGACCCTTTTCATGAAATTGTCAAAATGTTAAGCTTGTAAAATTGCGACTGTTATTGAGTAAAATTCCAACTTTTATCATAATGTTGCACAAATGTTCAGTTTTTCTTGTAAAATGTTGACTTGCGTTGAGTAAAATTACGACTTTTGTTATAATACTGCCAAAATTCTAAGTTTTTCTTGTGAAATTGTGACCTTTTTCTTGTGAAATTCCAACTCATTTTTCACAACAAGCTTTTTTATATTTGCATAGTATGTATGTGTTATTAATGTTGTAAATACAAATCTTTATATATCTAGAAAGGCTGGTCCTAAAGAGGTAGGCATTTTTCTCAGGTCTCAAGAAGGTAACAAATGCAAGAATGTGTGTGTGTTTGGGTGTGTGCATGTGCGTGTGTGTGTGTGTAAGCAAGTAGTCATCTTACCTGTGGATGCCAATCGGCTTTCAGCTGCATAGTCAAATATGGACAAAAGTTTCGGGACACACACCTCTATGAATTAAAGGCCCCATATTGTACTCTACTAGGAACACACCGTTTTGTGTGTCTGTTGCTTTAATGCTAATGAGCTGTCCACGCCCGTCTCCCGAAAGTGTCTCCAAAAAAACTGCTCTTGTCCAACAAAACAGACGTCATACACGACATACGACGTAACGTGAAGGAGTGGGACTGGAGGACACAAACGTTGGCAAGGCTAGAATAGCTACGTGAGCAACAGTGCTAACATTGTTTACGTTTTACCAGTAACATCGTGCTAAGTAAGCGCATTTACTGAGGAGAAACAGAATTACACTGACTGATGGGTAGTACGCAGAGCTTTATTTTTAAGATGTGTTGCAAAGCCTGCTTTTTTTTTGATACATTTGGGGTCCCAAATAATTTTTTTGTGACTGAAATTTAGACTCACCCTTTAAAGGGGCTGCTTGCAACATTTACACGGATGTCTATAGGGCGCTAACTTTCCAATTTATTTTAAGCGTTATATCCCGCCCTCTTACGTCTTCTAGGATGTAATGACGTAATTACGTACGTACGTAACACGTGCACACGCATTAGCTTTGGGTTAGCTCATGATGGAAAATTGGATAGTTAGCCTAAGCTGACATTGAATGTATATTCTATCATAACAACATCATTTTATCCAGGCATTTTTTATTACATAAACTTAGTAATTGTGAAAATTATAGACAGTTTTAAAACAAATGTGTTCTGTTAAACCACTAATGGTAACGTAAGTGGTGTTCTTGTTATAGTTTTTGCTTTGAAAAATGTAACTGTAAAGAATGTGCAAACAGCCCCTTTAACCGGCTTGATTTTCAGACGCTCCATATTATCTTCCTTTTTCACTTTTAGGCGTCCCAACACTTTTGTCCACATTTTATTGTTCCCATTTACCATTCAAATGAAACACCCAACCATGGGACATGTTTTGTGCAGAACAGTGTCACCTAACCAGTATCTATTTTGTTTTGTTTAATTATGCAGTGGTTTACTTATTTCCACACCTGCATGATAATGATCAAATTTAATTTAAAAATGTTTTGATATTGAAGGCAGTTTCTTGACACCTTATAGTCCATAAATTCCAGACTATAAACAGCTACTTTTTTCTATGCTTTGTACCCTGCGACTTACAGTCGTGCTCATAAGTCTACATACCCTGGGAGAATTAATGATTACTTGGCCATTCTTCAGAGAATATGAATGATAACACAACAACCTTTCTTCCACTCATGCTTAATGGTTGTGTGAAACTATTTATTGGCAAACAACTGTGTTTACTCTTTTTAAATCAAAATTACAAAAGAAATGTCCTTATTTTTGCAGGAAAAGCACTGTAATTTTCAATGAAGATAACTTTAAACTAGTCTTAACTTTAAAGAAATACACTCTATACATTGCTAATGTGGTAAATGACTATTCTAGCTGCAAATGTCTGGTTTTTGGTGCAATATCTACATAGGTGTATAGAGGCCCATTTCCAGCAACTATCACTCCAGTGTTCTAATGGTACAATGTGTTTGCTCATTGGTTCAGAAGGCTAATTGATGATTAGAAAACCCTTGTGCAATCATGTTCACACATCTGAAAACAGTTTAGCTCGTTACAGAAGCTACAAAACTGACCTTCCTTTGAGCAGATGGAGTTTCTGGAGCATCACATTTGTGGGGTCAATTAAACGCTCAAAATGGCCAGAAAAAGAGAACTTTCATCTGAAACTCGACAGTCTATTCTTGTTCTTAGAAATGAAGGCTATTCCACAAAATTGTTTGGGTGACCCCAAACTTTTGAACAGTAGCGTATATATATATATATATATATATATATATATATATATATATATATATATATATATATATATATATACTACACTAAAAGAGGATGCGTTACCCGGCCCGGAGGAAGCCCGGGGCCCTCCTCCGGAGCTAGGCCCGGAGGTAGGGCTCGTCAGCGAGCGCCTGGTGGCCGGGCTTGCCACGGAGCCCGGCCGGGCACAGCCCGAAGAAGCTACGTGGACACGCCATCTTCTCTGCCACGTGGGCCCACCACCCGCGGTCGGAACCAGTGGGGTCGGGTGCGCTGCCAAGTGGATGGCGGTGAAAGTGGAGGCTCCGGACGGACCAATTCGGGGCAGCAGAGGCTGACTTTCGGGACGTGGAACGTCTCTACGCTGGTGGGGAAGGAGCCTGAGCTGGTGCGAGAGGTGGAGCGCTACCGGTTGGATCTGGTGGGGCTTACCTCTACGCATAGCAAGGGCTCTGAAACCACACTCCTGGACAAGGGATGGACCTTGTTCACTTCTGGAGTTGCTCAGGGTGTGAGGGCACAGGCGGGTGTGGGGATACTCACGAGTCCCCGGCTGAGTGCCTGTACGTTGGAGTTCACCCCAGTGGACAAGAGGGTCGCCTCCCTTCGCCTTAGGGTTGGAGGGGAGAAAACTCTGACTGTTGTTTGTGCATACGCACCAAACAGGAGTTCAGAGTATTCAGCCTTCTTGGATACCTTGCATGGAGTCCTGTATGGGGCGCCGGCAGGGGATTCCATAGTCTTGCTGGGGGACTTCAACGCGCACGTGGGCAATGACAGTGATACTTGGACTGGCGTGATTGGGAGGAACGGTCTCCCTGATCTGAACCTGAGTGGTGGATTGTTATTGGACTTCTGTGCTAGTCACGGACTTGCGATAACAAACACCATGTTCAAGCATAAGGATGCTCATAGGTGTACCTGGTACCAGAGCACCCTAGGCCAAAGATCAATGATCGATTTTGTAATCGTATCAGCTGATCTGAGGCCGTATGTTGTGGACACTCGGGTGAAGAGAGGGGCTGAACTGTCAACTGATCACCATCTGGTGGTGAGTTGGGTTAGATGGCGGGGGAAACCTCTGGACAGACCTGGCAAACCCAAGCGTGTAGTGCGGGTGAACTGGGAACGTTTGGAGGAGTCCTCTGTCCGGAAGGACTTCAACTCCCACCTCCGGCGGGACTTCTCTGCCATCCCTGTGGAGGTTGGGGACATTGAACAGGAATGGGCAATGTTCAAAGCCTCTATTGCTAAAGCTGCAGATGCGAGCTGTGGCCAGAAGGTCTTAGGTGCCTCAAGGGGCGGTAACCCTCGAACACCCTGGTGGACAGTGGTGGTCAGGGAAGCCGTCCGACTGAAGAAGTCATCCCAGGGGACTCCGGAGGCAGTTGCAAGGTACCGGCGGGCCCGAAGGGCAGCGGCCGTGGCTGTGGACGAGGCTAAGCAGAGGGTGTGGGAGCAGTTCGGGGAATCCATGGAGAAGGACTATCGGGCGGCACCAAAGCTGTTCTGGAAGACCATACGGCACCTCAGGAGGGGGAAGCAGGGAACCATCCAAGCTGTGTACGGCAAGGATGGGACTTTGCTGACTTCAAGTGAGGAAGTCGTGGGGCGTTGGAAAGAGCACTTTGAGGAACTCCTGAACCCAAATACATCAGACACACCCTCCCTGATAGGAGCAGGGCCTGAGGATGATGGGGGATCGACGTTGATCTCTCGGAGTGAAGTCACTGAGGTAGTTAGACAACTCCACAGTGGCAAAGCTCCGGGGGTTGACGAGATCCGTCCAGAAATGCTGAAGGCTCTGGGTGTTGATGGGCTGTCTTGGTTGATACGCCTTTTCAACATTGCGTGGAAGTCTGGGACAGTGCCGAGGGAGTGGCAGACTGGGGTGGTGGTTCCCCTTTTCAAAAAGGGGGACCAGAGGGTGTGTGCTAATTACAGGGGTATCACACTACTCAGCCTCCCTGGGAAAGTTTACGCCAAGGTACTGGAAAGGAGGGTCCGGCCGATAGTCGAACCTCAGATTCAAGAGGAGCAATGTGGATTCCGTCCTGGTCGTGGAACAACTGACCAACTCTTTACGCTTGCGGGAATCCTGGAGAGGGCCTGGGAGTATGCCTATCCAGTCTACATGTGTTTTGTGGATTTGGAGAAGGCGTATGACCGCGTCCCTCGGGAGATCTTGTGGGAGGTGCTGAGGGAGTACGGAGTGAGGGGAACCCTGTTGAGGGCCATCCAATCTCTGTACAACCAAAGCGAGAGTTGTGTCCGGGTGCTTGGATGTAAGTCGGATCCGTTTCCAGTGGGGGTTGGTCTCCGCCAGGGCTGCGCTCTGTCACCTATCCTGTTTGTGATTTTCATGGACAGGATTTCTAGGCGGGGTCGTGGCCATGGCGGAGAGGGTATACGTCTCGGGGGGCTAAAGGTTGCATCACTGCTGTTTGCAGATGATGTGGTCCTGATGGCACCTTCGGTTCGTGACCTTCAGCTCTCACTGGATCGGTTCGCAGCCGAGTGTTCAGCGGCTGGAATGAGGATCAGCATCTCCAAATCTGAGGCCATGGTTCTCAGCAGGAAACCGATGGTTTGTACAGTCCGGGTAGGGGACAGGACTCTGTCCCAGGTGGAGGAGTTTAAGTATCTCGGGGTCTTGTTCACGAGTGAGGGAAAGATG
This sequence comes from Entelurus aequoreus, assembly GCF_033978785.1. NCBI lineage: Eukaryota > Metazoa > Chordata > Actinopteri > Syngnathiformes > Syngnathidae > Entelurus > Entelurus aequoreus. The sequence goes on from NC_084758.1 coordinate 24,245,297, forward strand.
GAGAAGGAAATCAGCCGGAGAATCGGAGCAGCTGGGGCAGTATTGCAGTCTCTCTGCCGCACTGTTGTGACGAAACGGGAGCTGAGCCAGAAGGCAAAGCTCTCGGTCTACCGAGCTATCTACATTCCTACTCTCACCTATGGTCATGAAGTGTGGGTAATGACCGAAAGAATAAGATCGCGGATACAAGCGGCCGAAATGAGTTTCCTCAGAAGGGTGGCTGGCATCTCCCTTAGAGATAGGGTGAGAAGTGCAGTCACCCGAGAGAGACTCGGAGTAGAGCCGCTGCTCCTTCGCTTGGAAAGGAGCCAGCTTAGGTGGTTCGGGCATCTCGTGCGGATGCCTCACGAGCGTCTCCCTAGGGAGGTCCTCGTTGCACGTCCCACTGGGAGGAGGCCCCGCGGCAGACCAAGGACCAGATGGGGGGATTACATCTCCTCTCTGGCCTGGGAATGCTTCGGGATTCCCCAGGAGGAAGTCGCAAATGTTGCTCTGGAGAGGGAAGTCTGGGGGTCTTTGCTGGAGCTGCTGTCCCCGCGACCCGATTCCGGATAAGCGGTTGAAGATGGATGGATGGATGGATATATATATATATATATATATATATATATATATATTGATACACACACGTGTGTGTGTGTGTGTGTTACTTTACATGCAGTCGGCTTTCAGCCCTCGACCAATTTTTTTTCAGCCCAATGCGGCCCCCAGGTCGAAAAGTTCTGACACCCCTGGTTTAGCTGAATGGAAAGCTTGCTCTGTTCTGTTTTGTTCGATCAGCCGTTTTACTGCCGTGTTACAGACACCGTTTAGAAACAATTAAGGTACTCTATGTAAATAACCATTTACTAAATATTTCAGAGTAAATAATTAATTTCTCAACGTATATATGTGCGGCTAATACGTGGATTTTTTTAAAGTCATCCTGTCAACTGGAAACCTGACTTCCTGAAGAGAAAAATATTCTCTATAGTCTGGAAAATATGGTATTCCCATGATGCTTATGATGGTGAACTTCAAAAGGAAAACATGCCTTCAATGGGTTTAAAATGTTATTTCGACACATAATGAATACCTTCGACTTATACGAGCCAATCGGCTGTCATGTTGGGTGGTCATGCATGACAGTACGGGTGGGCCTGCGTACCCCACAAGTCCTAACGCATACACGGGGGAAGTCAATAAGACCACCAGATGATAAGCGCGTGTGCTGTGTTGAAAGAGAAAGAGAACAGCGCGGGGATCGATAGCATCGTCGCAGAACTCCGTAATTTGATGGTGCTGATCGATATCGCAGGCAAAGAGAGCGTGGAGACTTTCATGGCTGTGAGCTTTCATGCGAGGCGAGCGAGTGTTTGGGGGGGAAACACATGTTTGTATTCTGCTGGTTTGGACTATTTATTTACCATGCAGCAGGAAAATGAGCGGTTTCTGGAAAGGCAAGATGGTTTTTGATGTTGTTGTTGAGGGATTTCATTGTTATTGTAAAGCTTTAAGTGGGAGGAATTCAATTAAGCCCATTTGCTTTGGTTTTAGTGCTGCACTGCAAATATGATTTCAAACTCATATTACCCAAAGTAATTAAACTATACAAATGGCTCAGCCTTTTTGAATATGAATTAACTCAGTTACTGTAGCGCTTGCACACCAACTATAAAATAGTCCCTTGAATATGTTTGTGTTCCATGTTTGACAAACGCACAGGAAGAATGCGACACTGGCATTAGCAGTGTAGTATAGTGTTGTCCCGATACCAATTTATTGGTACCGGTACCAAACTTATTTCGATACTTTTTGGTACTTTTCTTAATAAAGAGAACCACAAAAAATTGCACAATTGGCTTTATTTTAACAAAAACATCTTAGGGCACATTAAACATATGTTTCTTATTGCAAGTTTGTCCTTAAATAAAATAGTGACCTTGTCTTTTAGTAGTAAGTAAGCAAACACAGGCTCCTAATTAGTCTGCTGACATATGCAGTAGGGATGTCCCGATCTGATATTTGGATCGGATCGGCCGTCGATATTTGCCATAAAATGCGTATCGGCAAGGCATGGGAAAATGCCGATCCAGATACAGTTTAAAAAAAAATTCCGGTCCGTGTTTTCCAACGCACCGATTTAAATAATACATTCCACTTTTCTGCTGCTCCCTAATTTCCGTTCTGCATTTTCCAGCACACCTTCAACACATCTACAGGTCTGTGTCCTAACCGTTAAGACGGCCATGTGAATTAAAAGTTACCGGTAAAAATGTCAGCTGTCTCTGTGCGATATAGAAAATGACTATATCGTGATATTAGAGTAAACGTCCTCACGCAGTTGCTTTTAGCTGCTGGCATTACACGACAGGCTCTTCCCACTCCTTCTTGTGTCTGCTTCTCACAGACAGCAAGCGCACCTTCTTACATACGTCACGTCATACGTCACATACGTATACGCACTCTCCCAGCAGAGAGGTGGCAGCATGGCTAACGTTAGCTGTGATGCTAGCGTAGCCGTGTGAGCGGTAATAATGAAGGAAGAATGAATTAATTCCCAAGAAAAACAGCAGGGGGTCCATTGTCTGGCGGTGGTTTGGCTTCAAGTGGGAATATGTCGAACAGACAACCGCAATTTGTCAAGTGTGGGGCAAAAGCGTCGCTATAAAAAGTAGCATTACTGCTAATATGTAGCATCGTTTGAAAAGTCCCCTGCTAGAAAATGAAGAGTGTTTGAAACTCCGCACGTCAACATCTCCATTGTGTATTATTCAAACTCACTTAATTCAGCTGGCTAGTTGTTATCAAGAGTACTAAAACCCTTTTCAACATGAATCTGACAACTAAGTAGGCTAAATAACTTTAAACTTTAATAAATGCTCGGCCAGTATCGGCCAGTATTGGTATCGGATCGGAAGTGCAAAAACAACATCGGTATCGGATTGGAAGTGCAAAAACCTGGATCGGGACATCCTTAATATGCAGTAACATATTGTGTCATTTATCATTCTATTATTTTGTCAATATTATTAAGGACAAGTGGTAGAAAATTAATTATTAATCTACTTCATTTACTGTTAATATCTGCTTACTTTCTCTTTTAACATGTTCTGTCTACACTTCTGTTAAAATGTAATAATCTCTTATTCTTCTGTTGTTTGGATACTTTACATTAGTTTTGGATGATACCACAAATTTGAGTATCAATCCGATACCAAGTAGTTACAGGATCATACATTGGTCATATTCAAAGTCCTCATGTGCCCAGGGACATATTTTCTTACCTTATAAACATAATATGATTTTTTTTTTTTTAAACGAAAGAAGATGTGATGCCAAAAAATATAGACGTAATCATAGTAGTATTGACTAGATACGCTATTGTACTTTGTATCATTACAGTGGATGTCAGGTGTAGATCCACCAATGGTGTTTGTTTACATTGTGACGCCGGTGAGCTACGGTGTGTAGTGAAGCATGTTTAGCTATTCCTCGTCCTGCAGGGATGATACTTGTAAGAAACTTACTTTATTTGTCGCCATGGAGACGAGGATTAGTGATTTAGAAGTAGCTACAACACTGCAGACTGTGGATGGATGTTAGCCACTAGCTAGCTAGCCATGTCTTAAAGCACCTCTTCCTTCAGTGTTATAACTTCACCTTTATTGTTAGTTTTTAAGCCAAAATGCGTCCGTTCTCCCTTTTCTGTCTACACACTGTGTCTGCTTGTTAGTACTGCGTGGGTGTGCGCTGCTGAACATGCTACCGGTATACCGTACAACCCTATTCTGGAGCCTGTGACGGTGAAACGGATGAGTGAAAAAAAAGGCAACATCTACTAGAGGTTTGGGATGTCACCATGGTTACTAATTTTGACACCCCTATTGTTTATTCTCCAAACACCATAGCCACAAATGCCTAGAAGTTCTTCCTTGTCCTTGGAATAAAGCGTGTTAAAACTCACCTGTGTTCCACCGTCCCAACAACAAGTACTTACCTCTCTTGCAGGGTTCCGTGCTTCGTGCGCATCCTCCGTCTCGCAGGAAAATAAACATTCCATACGCCGCCCATGACCGCAAACTTACACCAAAACCAGAAACTTTTGACTGGACTTATTTGACATTTCTCTTTCTCATCCATTTTCTGCAGCACAAGCAGGACGCTTTAATAGCGTCTCGTGGTCCTGAGCCTACCCTGGCAGTATATAACACCCATAAAAGCCCCGTAAAGACTTCATGAAGGGAAGAGCGACACTCACACTGAGCCAGGATGCCAGACAGCGCCGCCTTGAACTTGTCCTTGGCGTCCTCCACCTCCTTCTCGTGCTGACTCTTCTCCGTCATCAGCCGGCGGATGTGACTGTTGGACGACTGGATCATGGAGTAGAAGGTGTTGGCGTTCCGCCGATTGACCTCGCCGCGCTCCAGCCACGTCAGCAGCACCCGCACCGCCTCGGCAAACTTGCCGTCGTCTGGCCAGGAGGAAAAAAGACGGTGAGAGATCCTTCAAATTATTGTGTTCTTGCTCTGGCATGATATCAAAAACTGGGGGGGTCTTATCATTTGATTAGTCGATTGAGTAATTGATCTTGTCTGTTTTGTGTGGATTAATCTGCAAATGGAAGGGTGCAAACAGAGGAAGCAGTATTGATTCAGTCTTATTGAGTCACAATTGTGTTATTTTGTTAAAACAGTGTTTCTGCAGGTATCAACACATCTAATTTTATGATTTTTTATGCATGTTTATTGCAACGTAAAACAAATTTAATATAATCTTACACTTACACTAACCTACTCAGTGGGCTAGTGGTTAGAGTGTCCGCCCTGAGATGGGTAGGTTGTGAGTTCAAAACCGGGCCGAGTCATAGCAAAGACTATAAAAATGGGACCCATTACCTCCCTGCTTGGCACTCAGCATCAAGGGTTGGAATTGAGGGTTAAATCACGCAAAATTATTCCCGGGCGCAGCCGCCGCTGCTGCTCACTGCTCCCCTCACCTCCCAGGGGGTGATCAAGGGTGATGGGTCAAATGCAGATAATAATTTTGCCACACCTAGTGTGTGTGTGACTATCATTGGTACTTTAACTTTAACTTGTCTCTATAGACAAAATTGTAACATAATAATGTTGAATATTTAAAAAGGTTACATAACTATGCCCAAATGAGTTCAGTTCCAGTTTATTTGGAACATGCATACAATACAATGTGATGCATCACACAGTTCGAGCTGTTTCATTAAAGAACGTCCGAAAAGGAGTAGGAAGAAGCTGAGCTTATTCAATCCTACCCCTTTTCATAGCATAGCAATTTTATCCAATTTCCTTGTTCTCTGTAACAGAACAGTGAACAAATAAATAATAAATAAGTAATATACCACCCATAAAAGTCCCGTAAAGCAGGGGTCCCCAAACTACGGCTCGCGGGCCGGATACGGCCCCCCAGCGTCCAAAATCATCATGTTCATAATTCTTGTTCTGTGTACTTTGTGAACACTTGTAGTTTGAACAGTCTCTTAAACTAAATCATATTGGTGCTTTGTTTGATTTATTTGCTTAATCTGTTCCATAATTTTATCCCACATACTGATATACTTAAGGTTTTAAGTGTCGTACGAGCATACAAATGTTTTAAATGAGATTTTCCTCTAAGGTTATATTTGTCCTCTTTTGTTGAGAAGAATTGTTGTACATTCTTGGCTAGCAGGTTATAGTTTGCTTTGTACATCATTTTAGCTGTTTGCACATGCACCAAATTGTTGAATTTCAATAATTGTGATTTAATAAATAAAGGGTTTGTATGTTTTCTATATCCAACATTATGTATTATTCTAATTGATCTTTTTTGTAACACAGTTAGTGAATGAAGCGCACATTTGTAGTTGTTTCCCCATATTAAGCACTGATGTGATAATATATAATAAAAACAATGCAATAAACATGTAATTGGAAGGTTACTATCTTAATTATTTTAAGTAAGTAAACAAACATAAAAATAAAATGGACTCAACTTTTGTTAGCAAACAGCATTTAAATAAATATCTTGAAGTACAGTTTTTTCACCCCAATTGGTAAAAACTGGGTCAAGTGGTTTGTTTTGTTGTCTTTTTTGTTGCCAAATGCAATTGTATTAATTTTTAATGCCTCCAGACATTGTATTTAATGCCCTTTAAGGCCTTCATTTTCACAAAATCCATTTTTGACTTTTAATGACCTGTAAAAAGTATTTAATGTTTAAAGTATCAGTAGGAGACCACGGGGAAGACCGAGGACATGGTGGGTGGACTGTCTCCCAGCTGCCGTGCAAAACGCCTCGGGATCCCCCGAGGTTATACGTATTTATTAAGTGTGTTTAGCTGATTGGAGAGCGAGTGTCCGCAGTTCGTGGGTCCATGACGATGACTTCTTTTTTGATTGGAAACAATTAAGGAAAGTAGAAAAACACTAACACAATCTTGCATACCGGTATATACACTATATTGCCAAAAGTATTTGGCCACCTGCCATGACTCACATATGAACTCGAAGTGCCATCCCATTCCTAACCCATAGGGTTCAATATGATATCGGTCCACCTTTTGCAGCTATTACAGTTTCAACTCTTCTGGGAAGGCTGTCCACAAGGTTGCGGAGTGTGTTTATAGGAATTTTCCACCATTCTTCCAAAAGCGCATTGGTGAGGTCACACACTGATGTTGGTGGAAAAGGCCTGGCTCTCAGTCTCCATTCTAATTCATCCCAAAGGTGTTCTATCGGGTTCAGGTCAGGACTCTGTGCAGGCCAGTCAAGTTCATCCACACCAGACTCTGTCATCCATGTCTTTATGGACCTTGCTTTGTGCACTGGTGCACAGTCAGGTTGGAAGAGGAAGGGGCCCGCTCCAAACTGTTCCCACAAAGTTGGGAGCATGGAATTGTCCAAAATCTTTTGGTATCCTGGAGCTTTTAAAGTTCCTTTCACTGGAACTAAGGGGTCACCATAATTCCTCCTCCACCAAATTTCACCCTCGACAAAATGCAGTCCGAAATGTAGCGTTCTCCTGGCAACCTCAGAACCCAGACTGGTCCATCAGATTGCCAGATGGAAAAGCGTGATTCATCAGTCCAGAGAAGGCGTCTCCACTGCTCTAGAGTCCAGTGGCCACATGCTTTACACCACAGCATCCCACGCTTTGCTTCGGACTTGGTGATGTATGGCTTAGATGCAGCTGCTCGGCCATGGAAACCCATTCCAGGAAACTCTCTGCGTACTGTACGTGGGCTAATTGGAAGGTCACATGAAGTTTGGAGCTCTGTAGCAACTGACTGTGCAGGAAGTCTTTGCACTATGCACTTCAGCATCCGCTGACCCCTCTCTGTCAGTTTACGTGGCCTACCACTTGGTGGCTGAGTTGCTGTTGTTCCCAAACTCTTCCATTTTCTTATAATAGAGCTGACAGTTGACTTTGGAATATTTAGGAGCGAGGACATTTCACGACAGGATTTGTTGCACAGGTGGCATCCTATGACAGTTCCACGCTGGAAATCACTGAGAGCGGCCCATTCTTTCACAAATGTTTGTAGAAACAGTCTCCATGCCTAAGTGCTTGATTGTGTACACCTGTGGCCGGGCCAAGTGATTAGGACACACGTTTTGAGTCATATAATGTCATATAAAATGCATTCTTACTGCGAAATCGAGCAAAAAAAAAAGTCTAGTGTTGAGTGTCAAACTCTGGCCCAAATTTGGCCCGCTGTGTAATTTCATTTGGCCCTTGAGGCAATATCAAATTAACATTAGAGCTGGCCCGCCGGTATTATACAGCGGCGGTGCCGCTGTAAGTCCGCATTCACCGCTAATACTCATACTTGCCAACCCTCCCGATTTTCCCGGGAGTCTCCCGAATTTCAGTGCCCCTCCCGAAAATCTCCCGGGGCAACCATTCTCCCGATTTCCACCCGGACAACATTATCGGGGGTGATCCTAAAACGCACTGCCTTCAACGTCCTCTACAACATGTCGTCACGTCTGCTTTTCCTCCATACAACCTCAGTCACTTACTATATGCAGCTTTTACACACACACACACAAGTGAATGCAAAGCATACTTGGTCAACAGCCATACAGGCCACACTGAGGGTGGCCGTATAAACAACTTTAACACTGTTACAAATATGCGCCACACTGTGAACCCACACCAAACAAGAATGACAAACACATTTCGGGAGAACATCCGCAACGTAACACAACATAAACACAATAGAACAAATACCCAGAACCCCTTGCAGCACTAACTCTTCCGGGACGCTACAATATACACTCCCCGCTACCACCAAAACCCACCCCCGCCCACCAAGTTAATGTTGATATTTACCTCAGAAGGCTGCAAATAGAAAAGAGGCATTCAATGTTTTATTTAAATGCTATTTAATATACCATTGATGTTTTGTTGTTTGTTTTTTGAAGGTTGATTTTGCAGTATTAAGTTATATAAGCGTTGCTTGTTCCATAATCAGTGTTAAAGCAAATCAGTGTAGCAAACTGAGCAATAGTTAACGTTTTATTCATGCACTTTCTCTTGCTACTTCAAGGCTTGAATGTTTGATTCTTTCATTATTGTTATTTTATTTTCACATTTATTATTAGCCTGTGGAAAAAGTTACTGTTGATATTTACCTCAGAAGGCTGCAAATAGAAAAGAGGCATTCAATTTTTATTAAAATTTTATTTGATATGCCATTGATATTTTTTTAATTATTATTATTATTATTTGAAACTCAATTTTGCATGTCACTATAAAGTTATATAAGCCTTGCTTGTTCAATATTCAATGCAAAACTTGTTTGGGTCCCTATTAAAAGGTTAATTTGTTCAACCTTGGCCCGCGGCTTTGTTCAGTTTTACATTTTGGCCCACTCTGCATTCGAGTTTGACACCCCTGGTCTAGTGGAACGTTTTGACAAGAAACATGACCCAAAACGACCATAGCTACATCAAAGTTATTGCGTTTTACAAGAAGAAAATCAATAGGGTTCTGGGCTCTGATGGAGGCCAATAATCCCAATGAAAGCTTTAATAATGTGGCTGTCGCAGCGCTCAGATGAAGGGCCATCAGACTGAAGAAAGGATGAAAAATGTCAAAAAAGCAATGGGTAAAAAAAAAAAGCAGGTGAGTAAAAGGATAGGTGGCCTGCGGGATGAAAGGGAAAACACAAGTGTACAAACGACAAACGGTCTTACATCGACAGGCACAGAGGAAGGGACAAAAAAAGCCATTTATAGACTGTCAAGTTGTAAAGTGCATCTGTGAGCTTCTTGCCACCAGAAGCAGGAATTGTGTTTTTTTTTGGAGAGCGCAGCGTTGAAAACAAACAGCTAACCTTTCTAAAAGCCTAAACTGCGGATATATGGCGAGGATGTGCCAAGCGCTTGAATGATCAATCCTTGCTCACAACAGTTCTGTGCGCCAGGGCCAGGGAAGGCGAGCCGAGGGAGACGCGGCGGTGATGGGGAAGCTTGGAAGTGTTATCAGGTAGACCTGGAAGCGTCGGCGCTCATTAGTGGAACAAGTGTGTTCAGCCAGAGACACAGACGGCATTTTAGAGTCCAGCGCGAGGAAGAAGAGGGGAGAAGAAAGTAGCTTTGTGAAGTTCGGGGGGGGATTCAACGTGTTCTTTTAATAATATGGTTGAACCCTGCGTTGTCAACACTATTTGGGACTTTTTCCACATTTTGGCTTATTCCAAAATGGAATACATTTATTGTTGTCCTCAAAATTCTACACACAATACCCCATAATGACAATGTGAAGTTTTTTTTTTTAAAATTTTGCCAATTTAAATGTTCAGTTCAGTTCAGTTGCAGTTTATTTGGAACATGCATACGATACAATGTGATGCATCACACAATTCCAGTTGTTTCGTTACGGCGCGTCCCGAAAAGGAGTAGGAAGAAGCAGAGCTTATTTAATCCCAACCTTTTTCTCACCATAGCAATTTTATCCAATTTCCTTGTTCTCTGTAACAGAACAGTGAACAAATAAATAATATACCATAGTAAGCATATAAATATTAAATTCATAAATATTTGTCTCAATTTAAAAAAAGGGAAAAAAAAGGGTTCAAGATGTTCATAATTCTTGTTCTGTGTACTTTGTGAACACTTGTAGTTTGAACAGTCTCTTAAAGTGAATCATATTGGTGCTTTGTTAGATTTCTTTGCTTAATCCGTTCCATAATTTAATTCCACATACTTAAATACTTAAGGTTTTAAGTGTTGCACGAGCATACAAATGTTTTAAATGAGATTCTCCTCTAAAGTTATATTTCTCCTCTTTTGTTGAGAAGAAATGTTGTACATTCTTGGCTAGCAGGTTATAGTTTGCTTTATACATCATTTTAGCTGTTTGCAAATGCACCAAATCGTTGAATTTCAATAATTGTGATTTAATAAATAAAGGGTTTGTGTGTTCTCTATATCCAACATTATGTATTATTCTAACTGATCTTTTTTGTAACACAGTTAGTGAATGAAGCGCACATTTGTAGTTATTTCCCCATATTTCTACACAATAACTCAGATATGGTAACAATAGTGAGCAGTAGAGAATATGAAGTGATTTTTGGTCTAGAACATGTTTTGCTTTATTCATTATTGACGTGTTTCTTGCTGCTTTATTTTGTATATTTTTTACATGAGATTTCCAATTCATTTTATCATCTATTATTACCCCCCAAAATTTGTTTTCTTTTACCCTTTCAATATTTACTCCGTCTATCTGTATTTGTGTTTGACTCTCACTGTGAAAAGTATTTTTATTTTGTACGTTGCAAATTAAAAAAAACCTTTTAACTAGAGGTAGGAATCTTTGGGCATCTCACGATTCGATTACGATTCAGAAGCTACGATTTAATTAAAAATCGATTTTTGATGCATCTTTAATTTATGCATATTAATCCAGTTTAACATTTCTTTTCATTAGACTCAAATTGCAACTTTTAAAAACAGTGCATTTGTAACAAGAAACAGTTACATTAAGTCCCATCACATGTATTACATTTTTGGAAATGTGTGCATAACTGAATCATAAGCACCCAATAATAGTCAGTCAAATTTTAAAACTGTCTGCATTACTTTATTTACAATTAATATATGGATTATCGATTATTGAAGTTTACTAATTGTCCCCATCCGAATTGAAATGCATCTAAAAATCGATTATTTCCCCCACCTATACTTTTAACTGTCTGAATAATTTTGAGGACAAAAATGAATTTATTCCATTTTTGGAATAAGGCTGTAAAATAACAAAAAGTGGAAAAAGTGAAGCGCTGTGAATACTTTCCGGATGCACTGTCGACGGATTTTTTTATGTGATGCCATCACAGAAGGGTGCCAGTGATGGCATGGAAGACACGTGTGATGAGAACCATAGAACCAGAAATGCAACATTTTGCGATATATAAAACAACTTTAAATATTATATATATGAACCAATTAATGGCATCAAGCAGACGCCATGTTGGACAAACAATTCAACGACTCAAACCGACCAATCAGAGGCTGACGTCAATACTAGATAATGATCTACCAGACACATATTTACTCGTTTACTACCCCAAAATATAGTTTTGCACTCTTTTCTTAAACAATACTTACGGACAAAGCAAAAAGTAAAAATACTGTTGTGTCTCAAGTCGCCTGCAGTAATGCCTATAGAACACCACTAGGTGACAGTAAATACCTGCTTGTTTACTTTTTGTTCAGTGGTTTTACTTGATTAGAGTTATATTTAGTTTCAGTGATAAAGTTGTTAACTGCCTTTATGAGAGACAAACAAAAAAGGGTAAAATGTTACTCAACCCGCACACATTCTGCTGATTTGACAAAGTATGGATATGTTTTAACTGTACGTTACTTGGCTAAAAATAACATTTCATCAATATCAACATTGCAATGTGTATAAATACAGTGCTTGTATACATGTCTTCACTCTCGAACCAAGGGGCTGATTGGTTATTAGCTCAATATTTCCATAAATATCACAGCAATAAACTCCATGTTGTTATCACCTATTAATTAAGTTAGTCGAGGCTGTGTTTTTTTTTTTTTGTTGTAAAATACATGAAATATGAAAATCTGAAATAATACTTAAAAAATTGGAAAACATCTGAAGTTGAAAAAAAATATTTAAGCACATTATATTTGTATTACACTTTTACGAGAGAGATCATTTTTGGGACCTGGGGTGAAAAACATATATTTTTTTAAATCATGGAGGTAAATATAGTTTTGTATAGTCTAATCACATTATATTTGTATTACACTTCTACAAGAGGGATCATTTCTAAATAAATATTTAAAAATAGATACTTACAATACAACTTTTGGGACCTGATGAGAAAAAGTGTATGATTTTTAAATATAGTATTTTTAAATATACTATTGTATAGTGTAATTCATTTTCCCAGTGAAAACAATCTAAAAAATATCTGAAATTGAAAATTTTATGTAATGAGTAAAAAATATATTAAAATATACTACTGATAACATAGGTTATTTCACTTTTATGAGAAAGGGAAAAGAGGTGAAAAAGTTTTTTGTTTTTTTTTTAAATAATGAGGTAATTATAGAGTATAGTATAATTTATTTTCCCAAAGAAAATAATATAAGAAAATCTCTGAAGTTGAAAATTTAATGTAATGAGAGTAAAGAAATATATTAAAATACATTATTATTTTACATTTGTATGATTATAATTTATTTTCCCAACGAAAAAAATTTGAAGAAAACCTCTGAAATGGAAAATTTTATGTAATGAGAGTAAATAAATATATTAACTTCATTATTAATTACATTTGTATTGTTATAATTTATTTTCCCAATGAAAATAATCTAAGAAAACCTCTTAAATTGAAAATGTAATGTAAGAGAGTAAAGAAATATATTAAAATACATTATTAATTACATTTGCATTATAATTTATTTCCCCAATGAAAATAATCTAAGAAAACCTCTGAAATTGAAAATTGTATGTAATGAGAGTAAATAAATATATTAAAATACATTATTAATTACATTTGTATTATTATAATTTATTTTCCCAAAGAAAATAATCTAAGAAAACCTCTTAAATTGAAAATGTAATGTAATGAGAGTAAAGAAATATATTAAAATACATTTGTGTTATACCTTTATGAGAAGGACCGTTTTGGGGCCAAAGGCTAAAGACTTTAGAAGTTCCATATTATATTAAATTATATTATATTATATAACAACATCATCAGCATTGTTTGCCGACCTTTGATCTTGTCCCCCAGCTGGCTGCACTCGTGCTCCGAGAAGTGCACGATGGGCGGCGGCGAAGGCGGTCGCATGAGATCCTCCTCCATCCTTCGCCGGTGGCGCTCCTCCCTGGCCATCATGCGCTGGTAACACTCCCACTCGTACAGGTCGTCCCTGGCCTGGGCGAAGTCCACGTGGAGGCGGCCCGTGTCCTTCTTGTCCGTGCTGGAGCCCAGGCGGATGCGATAACCTTGGATGGATGGAAGGAGGGTTGCAGCGTTATGACGGGACGGCAGGAATACAACAAACTCAAACAACTGGGCGGATGTGAGCTGGGTGGAACTTTTAAAACCCACGTTAAGGTTTTCGAGCTAGATATTTGAGGGTTTTAAAAACAAGTGAGGTAGGGAACGAGAGACACACCAGAAGGTGTCAAAAACAAGCACGGATTGAAAGTGACAGCGGTGGTTGTGCGGAGGCCTCGGTTTTTGACAGCTGTCAACTTGTTTTTTGAGCATCGCATTCACACGGAAGCGTTTTGTCAATGATGCCTTCAGAACGTGGCCACAAAACACAAACACACACAGATGGTTTTATTGCAGCACACAAGATGGACGAGAGGGAGACAGAGAGCAGGAGACGTGAAAGATAAGAGAATGAAAGGTTCCACACAAGAAGCGGCTTACTCAATATTTGGTGGGCCTTCTTGGATCATCTTCTGCAAATTGTGTTTGGAGCGTTTGGCACTTTATTGATTCTTTCAGTCACCCCTGCAGCCACCATTTTCTTTGTTATCATCTTTACTATTCCTGTTTCCCCACCAGTTAGGAAACGCTTATTTCTGACCACTTTTGTGTCTTTGCTGGATAAAGAGATCTGCTTTTTATGAATGCACCCGACACCTATTTTTATATTTTTTAAACTGGATACTGTATATCACTGTGCCTTGTCCAATATTGCACTTTGTCAGTATGCAGATTTTCTCAATGGCTATTTTTTATATATAAATCTTGGTCTGGTTCCCCCTTATTTGTGTTATTTTATGTGTAGAGACTCCAGTCGCTACAGTTTAAAGGGAAACTGTACTTTTTTCACAATCATTATGAGAGACAAAAACACACTTTTTTAAAAAGGATTTTAAAGATGATAAACGCTTGGAAAATGTGGCTAATGGGAGTTACTGTTGTAGCCTTCAAAGCCTCTAAAACAACTTCAAAACCCTTTATCAACGTTTTATATACACACTGCAAGTATATATATATATATATATATATATATATATATATATATATATATATATATATATATATATATATATATATATACATATATATATATATATATATATATATATATATATATATATATATATATATATATATATATATATATAATGTAGTAACAGACACCTTCATAATAATATGTAATATGTACAATATACACACTGCAAGTATATATATAATGTAGTAACAGACACCTTCATAACAATATGTAATATGTACAATATACACACTGCAAGTATATATATTATGCAGTAACAGACACCTTCATAATAATATGTAATATGTACAATATACACACTGCAAGAATATATATAATGCAGTAACATACACCTTCATAACAATATGTAATATGTTTTATATACACACTGCAAGTATATATATATAATGTAGTAACAGACACCTTCAAAACAATATGTAATATGTACAATATACACACTGCAAGTATATATATAAAGTAGTAACAGACACCTCCATAACAGTATGTAATATGTTTTATATACACACTGCAAGTATACATATAATGTAGTAACAGATACCTTCATAACAATATGTAATATGTACAATATACACACTGCAAGTATATATATATAATGTAGTAACAGACACTTTCATAACAATATGTAATATGTTTTATATACACACTGCAAGTCTATATATAATGTAGTAACAGACACCTTCATAACAATATGTAATAGGTTTTATATACACACTGCAAGTATATATATATAATGTAGTAACAGACACCTTCATAACAATATTTTATGTTTTATATACTCACTGCAAGTATATATATATATAATGTAGTAACAGACATATATAATGTAGTAACAGACACCTTCATAACAATATGTAATACGTACAATATACACACTGCAAGTATATATATATATATAATGTAGTAACAGACACCTTCATAACAATATTTTATGGTTTATATACTCACTGCAAGTATATATATATATAATGTAGTAACAGACATATATAATGTAGTAACAGACACCTTCATAACAATATGTAATACGTACAATATAAACACTGCAAGTATATATATAATGTAGTAACAGACACCTTCATAACAATATGTAATATGTACAATATACACACTGCAAGTATATATATATAATGTAGTAACAGACATATATAATGTAGTAACAGACACCTTCATAACAATATGTAATACGTACAATATAAACACTGCAAGTATATATATATAATGTAGTAACAGACACCTTCATAACAATATGTAATATGTACAATATACACACTGCAAGTATATATATAATGTAGTAACAGACACATTCATAACAATATGTAATATGTACAATATACACACTGCAAGTATATATATAATGTAGTAACAGACACCTTCATAACAATATGTAATATGTACAATATACACACTGCAAGTATATATATAATGTAGTAACAGACACATTCATAACAATATGTAATATGTACAATATACACACTGCAAGTATATATATAATGTAGTAACAGACACCTCCATAACAATATGTAATATGTACAATATACACACTGCAAGTATATATATAATGTAGTAACAGACACCTTCATAACAATATGTAATATGTACAATATACACACTGCAAGTATATATATAATGTAGTAACAGACACATTCATAACAATATGTAATATGTACAATATTTACCCTATTTTGGTCATTTTAATCATTGTCGGAACTAATTCCTCAGTCCATTTATTTCCGTTTCCATGGAAAGGCACCTGCAACTTCTGGCAGCTGCGTGTTTCTACTTCCGGAAAAAAAGGCGTGTGTGTCTTCTAATCATAGCAGGTCTGGTAACAAACAACGAAAACGACTATTTTTAGGCAAATGATGATTCACAACCTTATAATTTTGGTGCTGAATAAGGATGAACTGCTGCTTCTAGAAGCGAGCACGAAGGAAGGGTGAGACGTTGGAGCAGACGGAAGCAGAGAGAGTGAGGTGAAAGTGACTTTAATGCTGAAAATGTGGAATTTGGAGCCAAGCTATTTAGACATAAATGGAGTGCGTACACAAAATAAACCGGAAATAACATCCCTGGCTAGCTGAATCAAACAGTGAGTCACTTTATGATCAATCATGCTACACGCAGCACGTCATGCGTGTTATTACAACTACAGTACATTCACCGTCTAGCTAGCTGTGTACAAACAAAACATGAAATACTTTACAGATACTGCAATATGATTGTTCATGTTTTTCAGTCAGTACAGGTTGGTGTTCTATCGCATTGTGTTGTGCTTACAAACTCAAACGCGTTTTGTGTTGTTGTAGAAGCTAGCTTATCTCTTGCCGTAGTTAGCTTTTACGGCTAATACCGTAGCATGCTAGAAAGAGTATCTCAGTGTTTGCTCGTACAATAAAAATGTTGCAACAGCTTGGTTATAATACAGGTTACGGAACGTAAATGAAGTATTGTTGACGGTTTTTGAATGCATTCTTGGAACCCTCTTGCACCGTTAATGAAAACGAGCGATAAAGAAAACGAAAATGGCATTTTATCGGGTACATTCTCATTTATCGTTCCATTAATTGACTTATCGGTCAAGGCCTGTATAGAGACAGAATACGTTCCTACATAAGGTACATGAAGAGGTAGAGGGTGTACGTAGGGCAGGTATAGTCAAATAAATTATTTTAGGGACCATATTTCCAGGAAGCAAACTATTAGTCTTATTTTGTACATTCCAGGAGAACCAGCGTCTTCTACAGAGTTATTAGCGATCTCCGGTTGGTAAGGACCTTCTGCAGAAACTTGAGTCCCTCAAGTTTTTTGAACTGAACTCATGGGCCACCAGTTAAATAGCCCAAATGATGAAAAAGAGAGGACTTAAAATGGAACCCTGTGGAACACCATAAATAAATAAGTCAAATGACTACTGACTACAGCGCTCAGTTACATAAATCTCATTAGGAAACAAAATGTAACAGACAAAAAGGAGAGGACTGTAAGGGGTGTCTTGAGGAACGTCTCCGTTATGTAAATAACAAGTTTGGACCCCAGTGTTCCATGTTTAAAATGTCAATACAAAGACCTGCTAATGTGTTTATAGGGGTCCAAATTCCTCGTTACAACAGGAGCCTTGAAATATTTGTGATCAACACATGCTTTCATATCATTTGACAAGTTTTATGATTAAGATTCTAATCAAGAGTAAGATGACTAATTCAGTGTTAATATTTAAGTGGGCCCTGGTTATATACCCATGGTATAGAAGGTGTAAAAATAGGGTGTAAATAAAGTTTAAAAAGAGTGTGTATGTACTAGGGTTGTACGGTATACCGGTACTAATGAATTAAAAACGGCGTGCCGTGGTCACATTGTGACATTGCTGGTTTTACAAGGCGAGGCACATGTTAGGCAACGCACACGCACAGACTACTTAGAAGCAGAAACAGTGTAGAGACAGAAAAGGGAGAATGGACGCATTTCGGCTGAAAAAAACAACGAAAAAGGTGAAGCTGTAACACTGAAGTGTCCATCCGCAGTGTTGTAGCTACTTCTAAATCACTAATCCTCGCCTCCATGGCGACAAATAAAGTACGTTTCTTACAAGTATCATCCCTGCAGGACGAGGAATAGCACACCGTAGGAGGATACAATAGCTAACCTTTTTTTTTTTGGCTATATTAGTCTATTTATACCTGCAATGTCCTTTCCATCATTGTAACTGAGCTACTGTGTTGAACAATTTCCCTTGTGGATCATTAAAGTTTGTCTAAGTCTCTAAGTCTAAGTCTAACCGCTAACAGCAAGCTGGAGCTTCTGAATGTAAACAAAATAATGGGTCTACACAGATACCGAGTGTAATGATACCAAATACAAGAGCCTTATATAGTTGATACTACAATGGTTACATAGATTTAACTACAGTTGTAAACAAATGCCACGGGTGGATCTACACAGACATCGACTGTAACGATACCAAGTACAAGAGCCGTATATAGTCTGAACTACAATGATTACCGTATTTTCCGCACTATAAGGCCCACCAGATTATAAGGCGCACCTTCAATGAATGGTCTATTTTAAAACTTTGTTCATATATTTATTTATCATTTATATAAGGCGCACCGCACCGCATTATAAGGCGCATAGAATAGACGCTACAGTAGAGGCTGGGGTTACGTTATGCATCCCGTAGTTGCGAGACCTGTTGTGGCTCAATATTGGTCCATATATAAGGCGCACCGGATTATAAGGCGCACTGTCAGCTTTTGAGAAAATTGGAGATTTTTAGGTGCGCCTTATAGTGTGGAAAATACGGTACATCGATATGTCCCTGGACACATGAGGACTTTAACTATGACCAATGTTTGATCCTGTAACGACGTGGTATCGGATTGATACCCAAATTTGTAGTATCACCTACAACTTATGTTAAGTATCCAAACAACAGAAGAATAAGTGATTATTACATTTTAACAGAAGGGTCGATAGAACATGCTAAAACAGAAAGTAAGCAGATATTACCAGTAAATAATCCATCATCATTTTGACAAAAAATATATTACTGCACACTTCAGCAGCCAATTAGGAGCCTTTGTTTGTTTACTTACTGCTAAAGAGAAGTTGTCTAGTATGTTCACTATTTTATTGAATGACAACATTGTTCTTTGATTGCAATAAGAAACATATGTTTAATGTATCATAAGACGTTATGTTAAAATAAAGCCAATAATGAAATGCGAAATTTCCCTTCATTTTGAAAAGTATCAAAATACATTTTGGTATTGGTACCATAATTTAGGCATCGAGGCAAACCTAGTACACACAGGGTGTAAGGCGATGTATACAGACTGTGTATAGGTTATTCAGAGAGGTGTAGGATGTGTAAAACTAGTCTAAAAACGATGAACATAATAAAGATACATAATCATACACTCTACCTATACCATTATGCAAAGGAAATACACTATATTGCCAAGAGTATTTGGCCACCCATCCAAATGATCAGAATCAGGTGTCCTAATCACTTGGCCCGGCCACAGGTGTACACAATCAAGCACTTAGGCATGGAGACTGTTTCTACAAACATTTGTGAAAGAATGGGCCGCTCTCAGTGATTTCCAGCGTGGAACTGTCATAGGATGCCACCTGTGCAACAAATCCAGTCGTGAAATGTCCTCGCTCCTAAATATTCCAAAGTCAACTGTCGGCTTTATTGTAAGAAAATGGAAGAGTTTGGGAACAACAGCAACTCAGCCACCAAGTGGTAGGCCACGTAAACTGACAGAGAGGGGTCAGCGGATGCTGAAGTGCATAGTGCAAAGACTTCCTGCACAGTCAGTTGCTACAGAGCTCCAAACTTCATGTGACCTTCCAATTAGCCCACGTGCAGTACGCAGAGAGCTTCCTGGAATGGGTTTCCATGGCCGAGCAGCTGCATCTAAGCCATACATCACCAAGTCCAATGCAAAGCGTGGGATGCATTGGTGTAAAGCACGTTGCCACTGGACTCTAGAGCAGTGGAGACGCCTTCTCTGGAGTGATGAATCACGCTTTTCCATCTGGCAATCTGATGGACCAGTCTGGGTTAGGAGGTTGCCAGGAGAACGCTACATTTCGGACTGCATTGTGTCGAGTGTGAAATTTGGTGGAAGAGGAATTATGCTGTGGGGTTGTTTTTCAGGAGTTGGGCTTGGCCCCTTAGTTCTAGTGAAAGGAACTTTGAATGCTCCAGGATACCAAAACATTTTGGACAATTCAATACTCCCAACCTTGTGGGAACAGTTTGGAGCGGGCCCCTTCCTCTTCCAACATGACTGTGCACCAGTGCACAAAGCAAGGTCCATAAAGACACGGATGACAGAGTCTGGTATGGATGTACTTGACTGGCTTGCACAGAGTCCTGACCCGTACACCTTTGGGATGAATTAGAACAGATACTGAAAGCCAGGCCTTCTCGACCATTATCAGTGTGTGACCTCACCAAGGCGCTTTTGGAAGAATGGTCGAAAATGTCTATAAACACACTCTGCAACCTTGTGGACAGCCTTCCCAGAAGAGTTGAAGCTGTAATAGCTGCAAAAGGTGGACCGACATCATATTGAACCCTATGGGTTAGGAATGGGATGCCACTTCAAGTTCATATGTGAGTCAAGGCAGGTGGCCAAATACTTTTGGCAATATAGTGTATATATGTAGTGTTTACTGAAGGCCGCTGCCTTTAACGAGATGACGTAAAGAATGCAAGCAGGTCAACTTCCTTTCCTCCCTTCACACTTACTTCAACTTACACCCGTGATGACTCGAAGGCGTAAAAGTGAAGCAAACCTTTAAAAGGACTCGCTGTGTTTTGCCTGCAGTGTAAATGCGTGTGCATGCGTTCCGACCTAAAGCTGCAATGAAGTCAAGTGTGACTCACTCGAGTCAAGAGACAGAGGGGGTGACTGTGGCGTGAGGGGGAGGGAAGGGGCTTATAATGACATGTGGGATTGTGCAAACAGGAAAAGAAATGAGCCAGAGTTCGGGGGTTTTAAACTTGAGTCTGCCCCCTCGTTTGCGCACTGCTGATGCTTTGGGCTCCCAGGCTAGAACCACTTCAATATTTCATGCTGGTGATGTGTGAGTGAGTGAGTGAGTGTGTGGGCAAACTACTAGCTAATACATGAAGTGGAGCTGCACATCATCCTGCAAGCACACAGTCAAAGTTACATGGTCCCCGTTTATGCTCCACACCAAGTCAGATTTTTTTGCCCTCAAGTGGCACGGAAAAATCTAAACTGGCAGTCCAAAGTGCTTCAAATCTGATCTTTTGGCATCAGATTCAGGCCACATCAGGAGGTAGTCCTGAATCCGATTGGAATCTGATCTTTTCAAGTGTGACTTCAGTCTAAACGCAATGTGACCTGAATGTGATTTTATTCGTCAGCTACGTCACTCGTAGTCGCCAGCGGAAGTGGATATTTCATCACAACATGCGGTTTCGGTTTTTATTTAAGACGACCAAGTTTCCGGTGCGTCACTTGTCAATAGTGCACAAATAATAGGATTGATGTAATATATGAACATATATTTTGATTCAGAATAAATATTGATTGTTGAAAGACCCGAATTGACTCTGTGGTGCATTTGTTTACATGTGAGTTGACAAATAAAGCTGATGTCTGTGTCTCCTCTACTTAACAGCCACAAAAAGATTACAACCCTTCCAAATATATTACACTATATACAAACCCCAAAACCAGTGAAGTTGGCACGTTGTGTAAATAGTAAATAAAAACAGAATACAATGATTTCTAAATCCTTTTCAACTTATATTCAATTGAATAGACTGCAAAGACAAGATATTTAACATTCGAATTGGAAAACTTTGTTATTTTTTTTAAATATTAGCTCATTTGGAATTTGGTGCCTGCAACATGTTTCTAAAAAGCTGGCACAAGTGGCAAAAAAGACTGAGAAAGTTGAGGAATGCTCATCAAACACTTATTTGGAACATTCCACAGGTGAACAGGCTAATTGGGAACAGGTGGGTGCCATGATTGGGTATAAAAGCAGCTTCCATGAAATGATCAGTCATTCACAAACAAGGATGAGGCGAGGGTCACCACTTTGTGAACAAATGCGTGAGCAAATTGTTTAAGAACAACATTTCTTAACCAACTATTGCAAGGAATTTAGGGATTTCAACATCTACTGTCCGTAACATCATCAAAAGGTTCAAAGATTTTGGAGAAATCACTGCACGTACCATTGAATGCCCATGACCTTGGATCCCTCAGGCGGTACTGCATCAAAAAGCGACATCAGTGTGTAAAGGATATCAACACATGGGCTCAGGAACACTTCAGAAAACCTCTGTCAGTAACTACAGTTGGTCGCTACATCTGTAAGTGCAAGTTAAAACTCTACAATGCAAAGCGAAAGCCATTTATCAACAACACCCAGAAACGCAGCCGGCTTCGCTGGGCCCGAGCTCATTTAAGATGGACTGATGCAAAGCGTAAAAGTGTTCTGTGGTCTGACGAGTCCACATTTCAAATTGTTTTTGGAAACTGTGGACGTCGTGTCCTCTGGACCAAAGAGGATAAGAACCATCCAGATTGTTATAGGCGCAAAGTTGAAAAGCCAGCATCTGTGATGGTATGGGGGTGTATTAGTGCCCAATTTACACATCTGTGAAGGCACCATTAATGCTGAAAGGTACATACAGGTTTTGGAGCAGCATATGTTGCCATCCAAGCAACGTTATCATGGACGCCCCTGCTTATTTCAGCAAGACAATGCCAAGCCACGTGTTACAACAGCGTGGCTTCGTAGTAAAATAGTGTGGGTACTAGACTGGCCTGCCTGTAGTCCAGACCGGTCTACCATGTGTGGCGCATTATCAAGCTTAAAATACCACAGAGACCCCCGGACTGTTGAACAACTTAAGCTGTACATCAAGCAAGAATGGGAAAGAATTCCAACTGAAAAGTTCCAAAAATGTGTCTCCTCAGGTCTCAAACGTTTACTGAGTGTTGTTAAAAGGAAAGGCCATGTAACACAGTGGTAGAAATGCCCCTGTGCCAACTTGTTTGCAATGTGTTGCTGCCATTAAATTCTAAGTTAATGATTATTTGCAAAAAAAAATTTAGTTTCTCAGTTCGAACATTAAATATTTTGTCTTTGCAGTCTATTCAATTGAATATATGTTGAAAAGGATTTGCAAATCATTTTATTCTGTTTTTATTTACGCATTACACAACATTATATTACTTTAATTTACTTTCACGTAAAAATACATACATTTTTAAGGTGTTGTGGCTTTTATTTTATTTTGTAGTAGTAGCGACTTCCTTTGTTTTCACTTTATCGAAGTGCGCATGCAAGTGACGTCAAGGCCACATTGGTGCACATTGGGGCCTGTGCGTGTTTACACTGGAGTGTAAACAGTCAGCTGGAAAAAATCAGATCAAAAAAAACTTTGGCCTGCAGTGTAAACGTCGTCAAAGTCACATGGACACACCCGCAGTGATGCAACAGACCTGCTGTTTGGTTGGTTTTCTGAAACTATACAGGCGCCATAATCTTAATGCAAAATGTTCTTTTCATCCCTCAGGCATTGTTGCAGCAGCCAGTTGTTAATCATCCCGACTACCTTGGACCAACTTTTTGATGGATCACACGTAAATAGTTTGGGAAGACAGATGGCGTGGGATACTACAATACCCATGAGTCTCCACTTCCACGGCTACGGCGGGGCAGGTGTGAGTCAGTGTTGCTGCAAATAGGCTGTTGGCGCGTCCCAGCTGGTAATTTACGGTGAAGGAAAGAAAGGCTGGTTGCTCAGTTTAGTAGGCAGAAACACCCAAAGAGTTGATGGAACATGTTTGTGAGGAAAAGACCATGTCTGTACTCTTGAAGAAAATAATCCATACATTAAAACGGTCACTAAGTGACAAACCCACTCTGTTGTTTTTAAGGATTTACAGGAAAAACCACACAGATGCTCCATTTGTGACAGCTACATTTTTCTGTTTTTAACCACCGGACAATGATTCTCCATTTCAAAGGAGTAGACTGCTGTTTTTAAAGGCTAAAAACAATAAATGTAAGTCAAAGATCCTCTATAATTAATACGATCACTTTTCTTTTATGAAGGACCAAGTGCAAAAATGTTTTCGGACTATAAAGCGCACTTAAAAGCCTTTCATTGTCTCTAAAATCGACATCACGCTTTACATATGTATTTATTCTGGTAGTGATTATTCTGGTTGTGGTAAATGGTGGAATGATATATGACCAGTAGACGTGTGGACTGCAGGTTGATGCCTGTTCAATAAATGACGCTAACAAGTACCAGTAAGCAAGAAACACCAACACTGTTGCTTCATTGAGAATATAGAACAGGAGTGTCCAAACTTTTTGACTGTGGGGCCGAATTGGGCTTAAAAAGGTTTGGCCAGGGGCCGACTGCATGCAAACTAACTATATATATATATATATATATATATATATATATATATATATATATATATATATATATATATATATATATATATATATATATATATATATATATACACACACTACCGTTCAAAAGTTTGGGGTCACCCTAACAATTTTGTGGAAAAGCCTTCATTTCTAAGAACAAGAATAGACTGTCGAGTTTCAGATGAAAGTTCTCTTTTTCTAGCCATTTTGAGCGTTTAATTGACCCCACAAATGTGATGCCCCAGAAACTCAATCTGCTCAAAGGAAGGTCAGTTTTGTAGCTTCTGTAACGAGCTAAACTGTTTTCAGATGTGTGAACATGATTGCACAAGGGTTTTCTAATCATCAATTAGCCTTCTGAGCCAATGAGCAAACACATTGTACCATTAGAACACTGGAGTGATAGTTGCTGGAAATGGGCCTCTATACACCTATGTAGATATTGCAACAAAAACCAGACATTTGCAGCTAGAATAGTCATTTACCACATTAGCAATGTATAGAGTGTATTTCTTTAAAGTTAAGAATAGTTTAAAGTTATCTTCATTGAAAAGTACAGTGCTTTTCCTTCAAAAATAAGGACATTTCAATGTGACCCCAAACTTTTGAACGGTAGTGTATATATATATATATATATATATATATATATATATATATATATATATATATATATATATATATATATATATATATATATATATATATATATATATATATATATATATATATATATATATATATATATATATAATCAATCAATCAATGTTTATTTATATAGCCCTAAATCACAAAAGTCTCAAAGGGCTGCACAAGCCACAACGACATCCTCGGTACAGAAGCCCACACAAGGGACGTCGATGTGAATGACTATGAGAAACCTTGGAGAGGACCGCATATGTGGGTAACCCCCCCTCTAAGTACAGTCCCTAGTGGATCCACATAACAGTGAGAGTCCAGTCCATATTTGGGCCAGCAGGAGACCATCCCGAGCGGAGACAGGTCAGTAGCGCAGAGACGTCCCCAATATATATATATATATATATATATATATATATATATATATATATATATGTATATATATATAGCCTACACATTCATGTATATATGAGTACATATTATAATAATATAATGGATATATAATTAATAATTATTATAATTGGTTATTAAGAGTATGTGAAAGTTCAATTCTTGCGTTGGTTACTTCTGTGACAACCTCTTTAAGGTATTTTAATCAATCAGCTAAAATGCACTATACATGGATAAGTGTGGAAAGAGTGTTTTGCATTTTTCCCATCATGCTTTGAAAAGGATTTGAATGAGTGCAGTTTTATTTTGATTAGACGTCTTTTTTTAATAATGTCCACAAAGTTCAATGAGCAGGTTGGTTTATGTGTGACTGTGTTTGTTAAATGTTTGTGCTGGTTAATTTTATTTTCCTGCACCATGACTAGGGAAGGTTGTTTGGGTTGGGTCATATAAATAAATGCTGTGCTTCCTTGCTACTACAATTAAAGATTGAGTTACTATTGTTGGCCACCAGATGGTGGTAAAAAGGCAGCTAAGAGACTATTTGTATTTGATTGAACTTGTGCCATTGACATTTGGCCCGCAGGCTGTAGTTTAGACACCCCTAATACAGAATATTACACACAACGCTCAAAGATTTGTCAAAATGTTTGAGAACGATTTTGGTAAGCTACAAAGCCGCACAGCTTGAAGGATTGGCAGAGCATTACAGCTACCATAGTCAGACGTACTGTGCTCCAACATACTGTATTATTATGGTGTGTGTATAAGGACTGCAAAATGGCACGTATTAGGAGACATTATCTGGTGTTTTGTTTTGCAATATTACGCAAAACCAACTTTTCATACCTATTGGTAGCTGCTGATGTGTATTTGGGATCTGCACAAGTCTCGGAAATGTGCACGTGTCTACTTATTGTAGTCAATAAGCTCCTTCTTTTTCTCCATCCTCTTGTTGTGGGCCATTTATCCTTCGCCGTTTCTATTTATAATATAAAGAAGCGTACACTTCTAACTTACACCTGTCAGTAGAATCGCTATGTAAGCGCTAAAACTACCGGTACAACAAAGATGATGGGGAGAAGACACTGTTGAAGTGGAGGCACGTAAATAAGACCGTCGACAAAACGGCGCATCCTGAAGAGACGGTCAGAAAGCGGCTTGAAGACGGTCTGCAAAACATAATTTGTGTAAAATGTTGACCCAAGAACCAGCATTACATGTTATGTAGACCACAAGGAAGTCTTTTAAATGTAGAAAAAATATCAAAGATCCTCTATTTAAAAGTTATGTCCTGATCACGATCATGGGATCGGATCGGGGGATATTTGCCTTTTTTAACTGATCTTTACCATAGCTGTGTTTACATGGATCAAGATTGTACTCACGTCAAAGATTCCTTCAAAGTGATGCACGCTTAGGGAGACATAATTACATTTCCGGATTCCTTCTTACACACATGCAGAAGTTGCACGAATCCCAGGAGGGCACGTGTATTGTCAGAACACAGGCTTAAATTTGCTGTAACGAAAGGGGGCATCTATCCACAGTGCGAAGCCGCTTCCATGGTGGAAAACAAACAAAACAAAAAATTTCCAGGTAATATTATCAATGGAGGACGAGAGAAAAATGAATGGCTAAGCATGCTACACACACAAAGAGCAGGATTACACAAGAAGCTAACCGCTAAAACTTCAATGGAAAGTAGGAGTGATCGGTCCAGATGTCGACATTCCCTTTATTTTGAAAAGTACCATATTTTTCGGACTATAAGTCGCTCCGGAATATAAGTCGCACCGGCCGAAAATGCATAATAAAGGGAATAAACATATATAAGTCACAATGGAGTATAAGTCACATTTTTTGGGGAAATTTATTTGATAAAACCCAACACCAAGAATAGACATTTGAAAGGCAATTTAAAATAAATAAAGAATAGTGAACAACAGGCTGAATAAGTGTACGTTATATGAGGCATAAATAACCAACTGAGAACGTGCCTGGTATGTTAACGTAACATATTATGGTAAGAGTCATTCAAATAACTATAAGATATAGAACATGCTATACGTTTACCAAACAATCTGTCACTTCTAATCGCTAAATCCCATGAAATCTTATACGTCTAGTCTCTTACGTGAATGAGCTAAATAAAATTATTTGATATTTTACGGTAATGTGTTAATCATTTCACACATAAATCGCTCCAGAGTATAAGTCGCACCCCCGGCCAAACTATGAAAAAAACGGCGACTTATAGTCCGAAAAATACGGTAGGAGTGATCGGTCCAGATGTCGACATTCCCTTTATTTCGAAAAGTATTGAAAAGTATCGATAATGAGCTAAATAATATTGTTTGATATTTTACGGTAATGTGTTAATAATTTCAAACATAAGTCGCTCCTGAGTATAAGTCACGGCCAAACTATGAAAAAAACTGCGACTTATAGTCCGAAAAATACGGTAGGAGTGATCGGTCCAGATGTCGACGTTCCCTTTATTTCGAAAAGCATCGATATACATTTCGGTACCGGTACTAAATTATTGGCATCGGGACAACCCTGATATCTAACAGAACAATTTTAAAGCTATAGCAAAATGTTGGTCAAAGATTGTCTATTGTACTTCTCAGTTTTGAAG